>NW_028317980.1:7285000-7497500 GCF_062004578.1 Staurois parvus | reverse complement strand
CCTATGTATTTATACATGGAGATCATATCCCCCCTATGTATTTATACATGGAGATCATATCCCCCCTTATGTATTATACATGGAGATCATATCCCCCCTTATGTATTATACATGGAGATCATATCCCCCCTTATGTATTTATACATGGAGATCATATCCCCCCTTATGTATTATACATGGAGATCATATCCCCCTTATTTATTATACATGGAGATCATATCCCCCCTTATGTATTATACATGGAGATCATATCCCCCCTTTTGTATTATACATAGAGATCATATCCCCCCTTATGTATTATACATGGAGATCATATCCCCCCTTATGTATTATACATGGAGATCACATCCCCCCTTATGTATTATACATGGAGATCACATCCCCCCCTTATGTATTATACATGGAGATCATATCTCCCCTTATGTATTATACATGGAGATCATATCCCCCCTTATGTACTATACATGGAGATCATATCCCCCCTTATGTATTATACATGGAGATCATATCCCCCCTTATGTATTATACATGGAGATCATATCCCCCCTTATGTATTATACATGGAGATCACACCCCCCTTATGTATTATACATGGAGATCATATCCCCCCTTATGTATTATACATGGAGATCATATCCCCCCCTTATGTATTATACATAGAGATCATATCCCCCTTATGTATTATACATGGAGATCATATCCCCCCTTATGTATTATACATAGAGATCATATTCCCCCTTATGTATTATACATGGAGATCATATCCCCCCTTATGTATTATACATGGAGATCATATCCCACCCTTATGTATTATACATGGTGATCATATCCCCCTTATGTATTATACATGGAGATCATATCCCCCCTTATGTATTATACATGGAGATCATATCCCCCCTTATGTACTATACATGGAGATCATATCCCCCTTATGTATTATACATGGCGATCATATCCCCCCTTATGTATTATACATGGAGATCATATCCCCCTTATGTATTATACATGGCGATCATATCCCCCCTTATGTACTATACATGGAGATCATATCCCCCTTATATATTATACATGGAGATCATATCCCCCCTTATGTATTATACATGGCGATCATATCCCCCCTTATGTATTATACATGGAGATCATATCCCCCCTTATGTATTATACATGGTGATCATATCCCCCCTTATGTATTATACATGGAGATCATATCCCCCCTTATGTATTATACATGGAGATCATGTCCCCCCTTATGTATTATGCATGGTGATCATATCCCCCTTATGTATTATACATGGTGATCATATCCCCCCTTATGTATTATACATGGAGATCATATCCCCCCTTATGTATTATGCATGGTGATCATATCCCCCCCTTATGTATTATACATGGGGATCATATCCCCCCTTATGTATTATACATGGAGATCACACCCTCCCTTATGTATTACGCATGGTGAATCATATCCCCCCTTATGTATTATACATGGAGATCACACCCTCCCTTATGTATTATACATGGTGATCATATCCCCCCTTATGTATTATACATGGAGATCATATCCCCCTTATGTATTATATATGGTGATCATATCCCCCCTTATGTATTATACATGGAGATCATATCCCCCTTATGTATTATACATTGTGATCATATCCCCCCTTATGTATTATACATGGAGATCATATCCCCCCTTATGTATTTATACATGGAGATCATATCCCCCCTTATGTATTATACATGGTGATCATATCCCCCCTTATGTATTATACATGGAGATCATATCCCCCATTATGTATTATACATGGAGATCATATCCCCCCTTATGTATTATACATGGAGATCATATCCCCCCCTTATGTATTATACATGGAGATCATATCCCCCCTTATGTATTATACAAGGAGATCATATCCCCCTTATGTATTATACATGGAGATCATATCCCCCTTAATCTCCTTTTCTCAAGAGAGAATACATTCAGTTCCTCTAATCTTTCCTCATAGCTGAGCTCCTCCATGCCTCATATCAGTTTAGTTGTCCTCTGTACTTTCTCCAGTTCCCCAATGTTCTTTTTGTGAATTGGTGCCCAAAACTGAACTGCATTTTCCAGATGAGGTATTACTAATGATTTGTACCGGGGGAAATGATATCTCTCTCTCTGGAGTCTATACCTCTTTTAATACAAGAGAGGATTTTGCTCGCTTTAGAAACCGCAGCTTGGCATTGCATGCCATTAAAATAGCCTCAATAAGAAATAGGCAGGCTTTGGAGGTGGGAAGGGGCAGGGCTAAGCATTACTTTTATAGAGAAAGCCAAGATTTGCACAAAACTTTAGCTGCCTATGGGGTTGATTTACTCAAGGCAAATGGACCTTGCACTTTACAAAATGCAGTTTCACTCTGCAAGCGCAGTTGCTCCGGAGCTTAGTAAATGAAGTAAAGCTTCACTTTTCTAAGAATACCAAATCACATGCAGGAAAAATAAAAGAAATAGCATTTTTGCTTGCATGCCATTGGATGATGGAAGTCAGCAGAGCTCAAAGCTCTCTTCACTGATGTAACTTCAGCTCCCCGCCCCCTGCTTTTCAGAGATGAGAGATCCTGTGTAAATTATGTACTTTGAATGGCTATAGGGGAAAGACAGCCCTAGATAAACAGGTACAACTCATGTTGGAGGATTTGTTTCATCTCTGTGTATCGCCTGAGAACAGTCACCTCTCTGGGTATATGTAATGGTTTACAGTCACTTTAAGAGCAGCATGGCTAATCCATAGTGGCATTCTGAAAGGCTAATGTTTTATTTCAGCAGCTTCTCAGCTTCAGCCAGCAAGATTAGAAACCACAGATACATGTATATATCTCAGTAATAAAAGATGGTACAGAAAGCATAGACAAATGTGATACCAAAAATTACTTCCAGGTATACATCAATCAGCCAAACACTATGACTACTGAAGGTAAACTGAAAACCATTGATTAACTTGTGACAATGGCACCTGAAAGTGGGTGAGATGTATTAGGCAGTAAGTGAACATGTTGTTCCTGAAGCCAATATGTTAAAAGCAGAAAAAAAACGGGCAAGGGTAAGGAGCTCAGTGACTTTAACAAGGGCCAAGTTATAATGGGTAGATGATGGGTCCAGGCAACTTGAGAAATGCAGCTTTCATGGGATGTTCCTGGTCTGCAGTGGTTAGGACCGACCAAAAGTGGTCCAAGGAAGGAAAATTGGTGAACCGACAACAGGGTCATGGGCGGCCAAGGCTCACTGGTGCATGTAGGGAGCGAAGGCTGGCCTGTGTAGTACGATCCAATAGAAGAGCTACTGTAGCTCAAATTACTGAAAAAGTTCAGGCTGGTTGCCATAGAAGGGTGTATCACAGTGCATGGCAGTTTGTTGTGTATTGGACTGTGTAGCCACAAACCTTTCAGGGTGCCCATGCTGACCCCTGTCCACAGAAAAAAGAGCCTACAATGGACACGTGAGCATCCATACTGGACCACAAAGCAATGGAAGAACATGGCCTGGTCTGATGAATTGAAGAATGGTTTGAGGAACACAACAAGTTGGAGGTAACTTCATAAAACCTAAGGTCTCCACTCAAGCTCCTGTAAGTCCATCTGGAAAGCAGCCTCAGCAGCTTAATCCAAGCATGATCTCCATGATTAAGTCCCGTGGGCAGGGTGAAATGCATTGGGGGGCATGGCTTTGGATGAAACTGACTGAGGCTGCTGTCACCTGTTCACTAATGGCTTTGCTAGGTGCGTGGTTCTTGGGACCTTTCTCTAGGCATATTCACAACAAGTTGTAGGCGTTGACTTAGTCTCCAAAATCTCCAGTTCTCAATCCAATCGAGCATCTGTGAGATGTGCTTTGAAATAAAGTCTGATCCATGGAGGCCACACCTAACAACTTATAGGTCTTAAAGCATCTGCTACTGACAGCTTGGTGCCAGATACCACAGCATACCTTCAGAGGTCTAGTGGTGTCCATGCCTCAAAGGGTTATGGTGGGTGCTTATATTGTTATGGCTGATCGGTGTATGTTCCCATAATACACATATGAATAGTCCTTGAAAAAAATCACATTCATTTTACTTTAAAAAAAAAGGAGAGAGAGACCCCCCCTAATGACATTGATAACTTTTTTGCAGAGATGAGAGGTCAGGTACGTGAAGAAATATGCAGGTAGATTTTAAGCTCATTGTTTTCCACTCCATGTGTTTGAGAAAGTTTGAGCCTGAAGGGAAATCCTGCTTCTAACAACATTGTCCATCTAGCTGAGCCCGTATACTGTCTGGTTATTAAACATTTATAAATGAAATGTAAAACTTTACGTACCTGACTTCTACTGTGTATCCAGGGGTGACTTGGATGGCCCATTCACAGTGGGCATTAAAGGGGTAACTTTCCATCATAATCTCTCCTCGGGCGGCTTGGATGACCTCTCCGCATCCTGTGGAATACGGCAGATAATTGTTGTCAGTCCTCCCATACATTTTCCTTTTCTTCCCCTCTTACCTCGTGTAGTGATACTCCCCCCTCCGGGGCCACTGGTAATAGCTGGTTCTTCCTTAATGGTACAAAGGCTACCTACCAACGTAAGCACCAGTCCATTCACACCAAGAACACGCTCCAAGAACACAATCTAGGGAATGTCTTTTGAAGATTTCTTGCTTGCAGGAGTGGAGTTAGGGCATGGAATATTCCAAAATGATTACCACATAGCAATTAGAGGACAATCTTGTCTCTAGGTAAATGTGAATGTTGGATAGTGTGAACCCAAACAGCTGAAGAGCACGAGGTAACTCTCTGAGCAGCCTAGGACTTTGCAGCTGAAGACCATGAGGCAAGCTTCTTTGGCACATGATTACCTTGCGGCTATGCACAACTACTGGTATCCAATGCAATCTCAAGAACATTGCAAAGTCACAGGGATCAATTTAGGGTCTCCAGGACAGCTGCCAGTCCAGTGAGTGAGACAGTCCTTCTCCAAACCAGATCCTTTGTGGTAAGGTCCTACAATCAGCTTCTAGGAAAATCCATCCAGGCCCTCAGTCCTGACACTGCTGAGGCCTGAGAATGCTGAGGCCTCTAAAACAGCTGCACAATCCATGGGCCCCTCAGGCTCTGGAATGCTCCTAGGGAGAAAGAACTTAGCTCTCCAATGCTTCAGGATATTTATCACCTTTCCAGCCCCCTTCTAGACACTCCTCTTCAGCATTTGGCAGGAGCATAATAAATATTCAGGGCTGCTCATTTGCATCTCCCTCCCTAAGCTATGGAAGCTTCTTCCAGAGGCAGGGGGAAGCAATCAAACTCCCATACTGTGAAATCCTGATTAGACCAGGACAGGTGATCACTGCCCCCTTGATTAAAAAAGGAGCCAAAAATGAAATTACCTAGCATCCTATGCTAGGAGGGTGCTACGCTCGACTGCTGGATTGTCCTGAAAAAACATACTTTCATGTCCAGTGGATCCAGCATTGTCTGGTGTGACCTGCCAGCGACACCGTCTTCTCTTCTTACATCATCAGGGAGCCGGCTGTCTCTTCTTGGTTCTTGCAGCCGGCCCCATGAAGAAGCACAGCTGCACATGCTCACTGTGCTGGAGACTGCTCCAGAGGCTACTGGAATGCGTGACACCAATATCCCAGGGGGCTGTGGTCCTCTCCTTTCCTTAAAGTAGTGGTTCCCCACCTTATTGAGGCCAGAACCCGGTAAATTCTTCCAAAACCTTCTATGCCCAAACAGTAAAAAAAAAGTTTAGGGAAAAAAATGTAAAACCATTAAATCCTATGGAAGTTACACCAGTCAGTTTCAGGTCAGTTGCGTTTGAATGTTGCATTTTTGGTGCCTGTTTGGTGAAATTAAAAAAATGCACCAAAACACACTATGAAATGAATTGAAAAAGCATCAAAAACACCACACAATTGCATTTTTGGTGCATTTTTTGAGTCAAATCATTTTCTTCACTGGTGCAGGCTGCTGTCAGACAACCAGAAAATGGAAATGTGGCAAACATGCATACGTGTTTTTATTGAGTCTTTGCAATGAAGCCATGTGAAAGCAGCCTATCTTCACACACCAAAGGTATGGGAACTCAAAATTTGTATTGAAATTCTAGAAGGCTCTGCATGGGGCTGGATGTCACTGCAGGGGAATGGGGGTTCTGGAGAGGGTTAGGGACTCTGCAGTGGACTTGGTGGACCTTTAGGTTTCTGCAGAAAGCTGGGGGCAGCTGTGGAGGATGGGGTCTCTAGAAGGTGCTGGGGGTCTCTCCAGGAAGCTGGGGGTGGACCTGTAGGTTTCTGGAGGAATCTGGAGGCAGCTGTGGAAGATGGGGTCTCTAGAGGGTGCTGGGGGTCTATCCAGGAAGCTGGGGGTGAACTTGTAGGTTTCTGGAGAAATCTAGAGGGGGCTGGAGGTCTCTCCAGGAAGCTGGGGGTGGACCTGTAGGTTTCTGGAGGAATCTGGAGGCAGCTGTGGAAGATGGGGTCTCTAGAGGGTGCTGGGGGTCTATCCAGGAAGCTGGGGGTGAACTTGTAGGTTTCTGGAGAAAATCTAGAGGGGGCTGGGGGTCTCCCCAGGAAGCTGGGGGTGAACTTGTAGATTTCTGGAGAAATCTGGGGGCAGCTGTGGAAGATGGGGTTTCTAGAAAGGGCTTGGGATCTCTCAAGGAAGCTGGGGGTGGACTTTATGGACCTGTAGGTGTGTGGAGAAATCTGGGGGCAGCTGTGGAAGATGGGGTCTCTAGAGGGGGCTAGGGGTCTCTCCAGGAAGCTGGGGTGGACGTTGTGGACCTGTAGGTTTCTGGAGAAATCTGGGGGCAGCTGTGAAAGAGGGGGTCTCTAGAGGGGGGTTGGGGGTCTCCCCAGGAAGCTGAGGTGGCCTTTGTGGACCTGTAGGTTTCTGGAGAAATCTGGGGGCAGCTGTGGAAGAGATGGTCTCTAGAGGGGGCTGGGGGTCTCTCCAGGAAGCTGGGGTGGTGGACTTGGTGGACCTGTAGGTTTTTGGAGGAATCTGGAGGCAGCTGTGGAAGAGAGGGTCTCTAGAGGGGGCTGGGGGTCTCTCCAGGAAGCTGGGTGGTGGACTTGGTGGACCTGTAGGTTTCTGGAGGAATCTGGAGGCAGCTGTGAAGGACAGGGACTCTAAAGGGGGCTAGGGGTCTCTCCAGGAATCTGGGGAATGGGCTTGGTGGACCTGTAGGTTTTTGGAGGAATCTGGGGGCAGCTGTGGAGGATGGGGTCTCTAGAGGGGGCTGAGGGTCTCTCCAGGAAGCTGTGGGTTTGCAGAGGCAATATGGAAGGCTAGAGGGCACTTAGGGGCTGAGAGGGGGCACTCTGGAACACTTTGGCGGGCACTGAGAGATGAGAGGAGATGAAGCAAGTTGATTGGCACTGTGGGGGGCTGGAGGGGCACAAGAGGTTGTTGGACTTTGTGAGGACAGAGGACTCTTGGGCAGCCATGGGGGCACTGCAAGGCAGCACAGTAAAAACAGGCAGCTGAGATGCAGTATTACCACCCCCAGGCTGCATTGCAGGATTTTTACCTTGGGCTGCAGAGTTTAATATTCACCACCACCTTTAAAACTTGCCCATTGAGATTAATGGAACTGCATCGCAACCGCAAGCCAAATGCTTGGCATGGTCCCACAATGTAACATTGCCGCTCTGCAATTCAAAATAAAGCACAAAAAAAGAAAAAAACAGTCACCAAGAAGCAGTAACAGCACCTCTGGAACACCTGCCAGCCGTGTTATACCACCCTCTGAAAAGCAAATCATGGCAGGTCACTTTTCAGAGGATGGAAAGCATTACTGCATGTCTAGAAGATGCCTTAATGAAAACTGCAGATTTAAACATAAACACTAAAAACAACAAATGTGGCTTCAGCACTACCTTCATTGTAAACCAAGTTCCCGGACTGCTTTCCAGCCTAGGAAGGGTTAAAGGGCCTCCCCATGCCGGCTATTCTTATCCCCTACCGCTCATTACATCGAAAAGCTGCTGTTGCAGAGGGTGTTTTTTTCTTTTTTGGCAGTTGCCGTGGTAACGGGTACCACCACAGAGGGGGATTCAGGCAAACAAATCCCGATTGGCGCTGGTCTGAACGCTTCATCTTCCTTAATCCCTCAGGGATGAGGAACGAGAGGTTAATGCGGCAGTTCAGGAAAGGTTTGCTATAAATAACGGAAAACCCAAAAATGAGCTTAAGTGGCACATTCCTGGATCGTTGCCGGTGACAGCGGCCGCCGCCGCCGTGTTTATCATCACACGCCACCGTTTCTAGGGAAATACCTGGAGGAAATGTCTGAGCTGGGCTTGTGTTCATTTTTAATGAAAAGCTGATTCTGCTTTTTTATTTAAAAAAAGAAAGAAAGAAAAAGCGATTCCTGGAAGAAATAATGACGGATTTTAAATGTCTGGTGATACAGAATTGGTTTACTGCTCTTATTTATAGAAGTCCGGATTGCACATGTATGGAGTATTTTACATACATGACCCTTCACACGGGCCGCCCGTAATGTCATCACTTCAGTCACGTCTTTTCCAAGAAAAATCGGATCAGTTCACATCAGCTTTTCATCCATTTTTTATCAGATTACATCCATTTTTCATCTGGTTTTCATCAGTTTACATCCGTTTTTCATGTGGTTTTCATCAGTTTATATCCGTTTTCATCCGTGTTTTTCATCAGTTCACATCCGTTTTTCATCAGTTCACATCCGTTTTTCATCAGTTCACATCCGTTTTTCATCAGTTCACATCCGTTTTTCATCAGTTTACATCTGTTTTTCATCCGTTTTCATCAGCTTTTTTCATCTGTTTTTCATTCGTTTTCATGCATTTTTTAATCTGTTTTTCATCCATTTACATCTTTTTTCATCAGTTTACATCCGTTTTTCCATCCTTTTTTCATCAGTTTACATTCATTTTTCATCCAATAACATCCGTCTTCATCAGTTTACATCCGTTTTTCATCTTTTTTTTTCTTATCTGTTTTCATCCGTTTTTGTCATCCTTTTCTCATCAGTTTGCAACCATTTTTTTTATCTGTTTACATATGTTTTCCATCTGTTTACATCCGTTTTTCATCAGTTTACATCTGTTTTTCATCTGTTTTCATCTGTTTTTTCATCTGTTTACATCAGTTTTTCATCTGTTTACATCCGTTTTTCATCTTTTTTTCATCCATTTTCATCCATTTTTTCGTTCGTTTTTCATCAGTTTGCATCCATTTTTTTTTATCTGTTTACATCCTGTTTCATCAGTTTACATCTGTTTTTCTTTCGTTTTCATCCATTTTTTTCATCAGTTTACATCAGTTTTTCCATCAGTTTACATCCGTTTTTCATCAGTTTACATCAGTTTTCATCAGTTTACATCCAGTTTTCACCAGTTTATGTCAGTTTTTCATCTGTTTTTTCATTCATTTTCATCAGTTTACATCCGTTTTCATCCATTTTCCATCAGTTTACATCCGTTTTTCATCCGTTTATATCTGTTTTCATCCATGTTTTTCATCAGTTCACATCCGTTTTTCATCAGTTTACATGTTTTTCATCCGTTTTCATGTTTTTTTCATGTGTTTTTCATTAGTTTTCATCCATTTTTTCATCTGTTTTTCATCCGTTTACATCCGTTTTTCACCCGTTTTCATCAGTTTACATCCGTTTTTCCATCCTTTTTTCATCAGTTTACATTCATTTTTCATCCAATAACATCCGTCTTCATCAGTTTACATCCGTTTTTCATCTTTTTTTTTTATCTGTTTTCATCTGTTTTTCATCAGTTTGCATCCATTTTTTTTATCTGTTTACATATGTTTTCCATCAGTTTACATCCATTTTTTCCATCAGTTTACATCCGTTTTTCATCTGTTTTCTCATCTGTTTTTCATCTGTGTACATCAGTTTTTCATCTGTTTACATCCGTTTTCATCAGTTTACATCCATTTTTCATCCATTTTCATCAGTTTTTTTCATCCGTTTTTCATCAGTTTGCATACATTTTTTTTTTTATCTGTTTACATCCGTTTTCATCAGTTTACATCTGTTTTTCATCCGTTTTCATCCATTTTTTTCATCAGTTTACATCAGTTTTTCCATCAGTTTACATCTGTTTTTTATCAGTTTACATCTGTTTTCATCAGTTTATGTCAGTTTTCACCAGTTTACGTCAGTTTTCACCAGTTTATGTCAGTTTTCCATCTGTTTTTCATCAGTTTTCATCTGTTTTTTCATTCATTTTCATCAGTTTACATCCATTTTCATCCGTTTTCCATCAGTTTACATCCGTTTTTCATCTGTTTTTTCATCAGTTTACATTTTTTTTTAATCCGTTTTTCATCAGTTTACATCTTTTTTTTTGGCCATTTACATTTCTCTTAATCAGTTTTTTGTCCGTTTACATCCGTTTTCATCTGTTTACTTCTGTTTTTTTGTCCGTACTTTTCTTTCAAGAGAAGAAAACTAGGGTTTTCTTCCATTCAAAAGACGGATGTTAACAGATGCGGACATTAGCCACTTGCCCTCCAGAGGATTTACCCCCCTTCATGACCAGGCCATTTTTTGCATTACGGAGCTGCATTACTTTAACTGACAATTGCTCGGTCATGCAATGCTGCACCCAAATGAAATTTACATCCTTATTTTCTCACAAATTGAGCTTTCTTTGGTGGTATTTGATAGCCTGTGCATTTTTATTTTTTGCGCTATGAAAAAAAAAGACCGACAATTTTGAGAAAAAAACTATATTTTTGACTTTTTGCTATTAAACATGTCCAGTAAAAAAATCTAATTTCATCATAAATTTAGGCCAAAATGTCTTCTGTGACATGTCTTTGCTAAAAAAAATACCAATACGTGTAAATTAACTGGTTTTCGTGAAAGTTATAGCGTCTACAAATGGCGGTATATATACTGGGATTTTTTTCCCACTTTTACTAGTAATGGCGGCGATCAGCGACTTATAGTGGGACTGCGGCGGGCATTCTGACACAGGGGGGAACTGACTTGGTGTCACTGACATCCCCAGTAACACCAATACAGTGATCAGGGCAGAAAGGGGTTAACATGAGGGGCAATCAAGGAGTTAACTGTGTGCAGGGAGTGTTTTACTAGGGGGCGGGGGTGTGTGCTTCACTGTAATCACACTGCTGTGGATGGCTGTGCTGTGCACAGTGATGGGGCACTATTCCTCCCGATGACGCCAATAATGGGGCACTATTCCTCCCGATGACGCCAATAATGGGGCACTATTCCTCCCGATGACGCCAACAATGGGGCACTATTCCTCCCGATGACGCCAACAATGGGGCACTATTCCTCCCGATGACGCCAACAATGGGGCACTATTCCTCCCGATGACGCCAACAATGGGGCACTATTCCTCCCGATGACGCCAACAATGGGGCACTATTCCTCCCCATGACGCCAACAATGGGGCACTATTCCTCCCCATGACGCCAACAATGGGGCACTATTCCTCCCGATGACGCCAACAATGGGGCACTATTCCTCCCGATGACGCCAACAATGGGGCATTATTCCTCCCGATGACGCCAACAATGGGGCACTATTCCTCCCAATGACGGCAATAATGGGGCACTATTCCTCCCAATGACGCCAACAATGGGGCACTATTCCTCCCAATGACACCAATAATGGGGCACTATTCCTCCCAATGACACCAATAATGGGGCACTATTCCTCCCAATGACACCAATAATGGGGCACTATTCCTCCCAATGACACCAATAATGGGGCACTATTCCTCCCAATGATGGAGTATTATTCCTCCCCCTAATGCCAAACATGGCGATGTTTACTCCCACTAATACCAGGTAGTGAAACTTTCCACTATTGCTGGCCACAGTCCAGCCCCCCTAAAGTTTGAAATAAACTGGCCCTTTATTTAGAACAGGGGTCTCCAAACTATGGCCCTTCAGGTGGTGAAGAACTGCAAGTCCCATGAGACCTTGCAAGACTCTGACAGCCACAGGCAAGACTCCCAGAGGCAGTGGCATGATGGGACTTGTAGTACTTCAACAGCTGGAGGGCCATAGTTTGGAGACCCCTGATTTAGAACATTTGGAGACCCCTAGACTAGACTAAACAAGCAATTAACTCTTGCAATACAAGTGCAGCCCCAATGAAAGGGAGAGTTTTCATGTTTCCCGGACTTGGCCTTTATACAACAGTAGCTGCTTAGTGAATGCCCTGCCGCAGGTCGTATTTGGCAAGAAGTACCACTGCCAAATGTGAGCCATTCCAGTATATGCGGTTCAGCCACAACTGTTCTGCCTCCATGTGTAATGTACAAGGTTGCGATACATTGTGGCAGGCTTTCAGTAGATAACAGATTTTGATGGCGCAACATATCACCACCTGTCAAATCCACAGTGGATCACTTTTCAAAGGGGTGGCAATGACGGTCGCACATGTAAATGAGCCCTAAGTGGGTAAGACGTGCAGTAGAGGAGTGCAGGCGGTATTGCCGCTTTATAAATATTCCTCTTTGTGCTTTTGTGTGTCGGATGGAAGGCTGACAGCCTGTTTAGCGGCAAGTACAGGAACGTGCCAATGTGAACAGACGGGTGCAAAGTCTCCCGAAGACATTTCCCATCCCACGCCAGCCCTTACCGAGCACACCAGCCAGCAATCCTATCAGGCTTAATTAGGAGTTGGAATACACAGCAATTAAGAAAATCCTTCTGCACGGCCAAGATGGTGGGGAAGACTAATTAACTGCCATCCAGAATGTAAGCAAGTACATAGAGCCTGGCTTTCCATAGAGAGAGAAATAATAACTAGTGCGTGGGATACTTTCTGCTTTGCCCATGTTTTCTCCAGGGGCACATCATAGTTCCTATAGGTTGTTCAGGTACATGCAGACTACTTTCATCCATTCCCCGCTCCGGTCAAAATGGAAAACCAAAACTGAATTCCAGGCAGATTAAAAAAAACTATTCTTATGATCACATGTACAACAGACTGGGAGAGGGAGGGCAGGGCTAGGTCCAATTCAGGTGTCCTACATGCAAATATGGTGAACAGGAACATGCTTGCAGGAGTAGAGAACAGAGAGATGACCTCAGCATTCTGCTGTTGCTCCTTTAGTGTCCAATCCCAGACTGAGGGCTGTGCTGCTTAACTGCAGTAGTACATCTTGGAACTGAATGGAGAGAAATACAAATGGTTTAGCAGGTAAAACTGTGTTTTTAGCTGTTTGCCTGGAGCTCAGCTTGAAAAATTGTCATGGTGAATAATGCCTGTAATGTGTCTATTATGTTTTTTTCCTATGATCGTCAACTCCATCTAGTGGCCATAAAGTGGTATTTTCCTGCAATACCTCAATTAGAAAAATACTACATTATGGCCACTAGATGGATTTGATGATCACATAAATAAACATATTATACACATTACAGGGATTACTCCTGGTGGCTGTGCGAATTCTGCGATATTCACACTGCATTTTTTTAAATAAATAAACCCCTGTAAGCCTTGTTGCTCATACATTTGTATGATTGATCCATCTAAAACGTTGCTTTGTAATTCTCATTCAGATGTAGTGCAGTAGGCTGCCCTATGAGCTCTGAGGAAGGGGGCTTGTCTCCCAAAACGCGTCAGCCTGTCCTGATTAAGGACACTTTATTGCATTGACTGTTATTGCGGACCACTCATTCTGTTTTTAATTTCTATTGGTTTGTGAGTATATATCCATTTTTCTACACAATAAATACATGGTGTACCACGGTAATGCATGATGAGAGTGCGCCCTTGTCTGCTTTTGTTCACTAGTGTCCAGATTTTCCGATCTTTGAAGGGCAGCACCTCTTCGTTTGGCATTCTGAAATTTCTTTTGGTCTGCATGAGGATTTGAGCGCTGGTTTCGTTTGTTTGTCGTTGGATTGCATCTGTCCCATTATGAACCTTTGCTTGGAACACATATGTACAGTGGGGATCGAAAGTTTGGGCACCCCAGCTAAAAATTTGTATTAATGTGCATAAAGAAGCCAAGGAAAGATGGAAAAATCTCCAAAAGGCATCAAATTACAGATTATACATTCTTATAATATGTCAACAAAAGTTAGATTTTATTTCCATCATTTACACTTTCAAAATAACAGAAAACAAAAAAATGGCATCTGCAAAAGTTTGGGCACCCTGCAGAATTTATAGCATGCACTGCCCCCTTTGCCAAGCTGAGACCTGCCAGTGTCATGGATTGTTCTCAATCATCGTCTGGGAAGACCAGGTGATGTCATTCTCAAAGGTTTTAAATGCCCAGACTCATGTGACCTTGCCCCAACAATCAGCACCATGGGTTCTTCTAAGCAGTTGTCTAGAAAACTGAAACTGAAAATAGTTGACGCTCACAAAGCTCACAAAGCTGGAGAAGGCTATAAGAAGATAGCAAAGCGTTTTCAGATGTCAATATCCTCTGTTTGGAATGTAATTAAGAAATGGCAGTCATCAGGAACAGTGGAAGTTAAAGCAAGATCTGGAAGACCAAGAAAAATATCAGACAGAACAGCTCGCAGGATTGTGAGAAAAACAATTCAAAACCCACGTTTGACTGCACGATCCCTCCAGAAAGATCTGGCAGACACTGGAGTTGCAGTACACTATTCCACTATAAAGAGATACTTGTACAAATATGGTCTTCATGGAAGAGTCATCAGAAGAAAACCTCTTCTCCTCACCACAAAAATCATCGTTTGAACTTTGCAAATGAACATATAGACAAGCCTGATGCATTTTGGAAACAAGTTCTGTGGACCGATGAGGTTAAAATTGAACTTTTTGACTGGAATGAGCAAAGGTACGTTTGGAGAAGAAGGGGCGCAGAATTTAATGAAAAGAACCTCTGTCCAACTGTTAAGCATGGGGTTGGATCAATCATGCTTTGGGGTTGTGTTGCAGCCAGTGGCATAGGGAACATCTCACGAGTAGAAGGAAAAATGGATTCAATAAAATTTCAGCAAATTTTGGATGGTAACTTGATGCCATCTGTGAAAAAGCTGAAGTTAAAGAGAGGATGGCTTCTACAAATGGATAATGATCCTAAACACACCTCGAAATCCACGGGGATTACATCAAGAGGCGTAAACTGAAGGTTTTGCCATGGCCTTCACAATCTCCTGACCTCAACATAATTGAAAATCTATGGATAGACCTTAAATAGCAGTGCGTGACAGACAGCCCAGAAATCTCAAAGAACTGGAAGACTTTTATAAGGAAGAATGGGCAAAGATACCTCAAACAAGAATTGAAAGACTCTTGGCTGGCTACAAAAAGCGTTTACAAGCTGTGATACTTGCCAAAGGGGGCAGTACAAGATATTAACTCTGCAGGGTGCCCAAACTTTTACATGTTTTTGTTTTCTGTTATTTTGAAAGTGTAAATGATGGAAATAAAATCTAACTTTTGTTGACATATTATAAGAATGTCTAATCTGTAATTTGATGCCTTTTGGAGATTTTTCCATCTTTCCTTGGCTTCTTTATGCACATTAATACAACTTTTTAGCTGGGGTGCCCAAACTTTCAATCCCCACTGTATAACTTACCACAGTTCAGGGCATGCTGCACCATCAAAAGGCAGTAGGTACCCTTGTTTCTAAGAAGAGGCCTCCAACACACCTCAAAATCCCGCAGCACTGCCTGAGGTCTCAGTGACCATTGGCAAGCCTTTGCCATGCTGGACGCAGGGAGGAGGCACCTGTGCTTCAATTTTGATCTTATCATTGTTTCATTACCTAGTTGGAATACGCATGAATTCAATGGCTGCATGCTTGTTTCACACAAGCAGGTATTAGATAGATAGATAGATAGATAGATGTTACTTACTCATGCAGTCTCCACCATACCAGCCGACACGGCAGTCTGAGCAGTATTTCCCCTTTACGTAGAAGTCGTCCAGGGTTCCCCCCCATGATCCATTGTGACAGGACTTGCAATTATCGAATATGGAGCATCCTAGAACAGGAATGTGAGAGGGATCAGAGACTTCAAGTAACACCTTCATGAGACTTTATGGCCTACTCAGGAAGTCTTTGAAGGTTCTCATGTATCCAGGTCATGGCATATCTAGTAGTAGTCACATTCAACTAGACTTGTTCTGTAAGGTTTAAGACGTTTCGTAACCTCTCCAAGCCACGTCTTCAGTTCTACTCAGTATTAGACACTACTAAGGACAATTATATTTAAGTATTTTTAACACCATACTGGTTCAGCATGCAAAATGGCCATTTCCACCAGACAAACCCTTTGTTCTGTGAGATCCATTCTGAACCTGTATATATCCAACTGGGCTATACAGACCATGAAGCAATGCAAAGTAGGCCATGCTCTATGTTTGACAGGTCTGACTCTCCCAGCTCAAACTTCACTTCCATTGAGATAAAACAACCCCAAGTACCCCTAGCACTGTATGGGCTCTTAAGTCAATGGCAGCCATTGTGAGGGAGAATTTGTATAGAGTCAAATAGGCATATTCCACGTGGTGGTAAACAGTAGGGTTGGCTGTACTCCATGTTTTCCAGTTTTGACTCTGGAGACTCATGCTACTGAACACTATCTTTACTGATACAAATTAAACCAACATAGCTTTGACACCATACCAGTTCAGCACACAAAATGGCTGTTCTACTGTAGGGGCTCTTTATTCAGCTGCAGCCATTGTGAGGGTTATGGCCAATATGGCCAACTGGGCCTATTTAACAAGGAGGTCAACAATAGTGTGGGCTTTGCTTCATGTTTTTCAACTTTTGACTCTGGAGAACCCTTCATCTGCCAAGCTTTGGCTCTAATGAGGTATATTAAACTAACATAACCTTGACACCTTACTGATTTAGCACACAAAGTGGCTGCTCCACTGTACGGGCACTTCACTCAGTCACAGCCATTGTGAGGGTTAAACCTGTATGTAGGGATTCCACAATGCGAAAAACAGAAAGAGTAGGCTGTGCTCCATGTTTTCCTGTTATAACTTTGGAGATCCTTTAGCTGCTGGGCTCTAGCTACATTGAGGCAAATTAAACCAACGTAACCTTGACACCATAGCGGTTCAGCACACACAATGGCTGTTCTGCTACACATTTCTGACCACTATTTTGAATGCCAAACTTGTAAATTGTTACCTAGGCCTAGTCCACATGGTGGAAAATAGACCTAGTTGGCTGTGCCCCATGATAGCCAGCTTTGGTTATAAAGTCCCTTCAGCAGTTGAGCTTCAGCTTGCTCCAGAACCCAAACAGATCCCAAAACCAAGGTGGTTCTGGAAGCCCAGGTCTGACCCATGTAAGAGAGGTTTAATAGTTGGCTAGTTTTAGTGCCAGACAACAAGGCCCTACCCTCGCTCTAGCCGTGCTAGAACACAATCCCTCCTGTTAAGGCTGACCCCTCTGACAATTTGTGCCCTGCTCCTCACCATAGGCCTCCTCACAGCACACACAGGAACCCTCCAGGGAAGCAGCCTCATACAGGGATCTCCAACCTGACCTAAAAGGTCTTTTGAAATCCATCCTAGCCCCCACCTCCTTAAGGGACAGAATGTCTGCAGCTGGCTCATCCTGCATACATTTCCATTTCACCCAGCTTCCTGCTCTGTCCAGAGCCCACTTGTGTAGGTTACATTATCACAGATGTGGGGTATATGTCTCACATGTCTAAAATTGGAGTGTATGCTCCTCCCTACCTGCCTTATATATGAGTACAAACTCACCCCTGACATCACTTGTGGAAGGGCTCCACCTAAAAGGGGTCTGTAATGCCTATGAAATGTGTTGGCCTTGGACCCTTTTTTCTGGGGTAATTTTTACAATAAAGCATTGCCCAGAGGCCAGGGGCATGATAGGTAACTGATGTAATTTCTCTAAGCCAAAGTCACAAGATATTCTGCTGAGAGCAAGATAAAAACTTGTTTATGGAATGTGTTTATGACATCTAGTAACCTCACATTAGGAGATAAAACCCTGTTTAAAGACGTCTACTTGCTTGAGAAGTTAGAAATCCTTAAGTTTGGGGTAGATGAGAAGAGTTTAGGGTAGATAAGAAGCAAAAATGTGACTTTTCAGATAACGATTTGGGATCAATGTAGTGGTCGAGCGTGACTCGGTTATCCTCGAGGAACCTTTTTGGTAGCTCCTCCTGTGCTGGGTGTGACGCCCAACCACTATTGGACCACTTCCAGAAAAATGGTTTAAAAGCCAGAGGTCCAACAAGATCAATTCAATGGAAGCAATTCCTTGCGTGAGGGGACGCTCTGACGCTGGGATTTTTTGCCAAGGCTTTATGGGCTCATTGATTGGTCGCGCCTACGGCTTTCCCGTGACCCCCTGGGCAGTGTGGTTCCGATGGGATTTGTTCCTTCCAGCTTCTAACATAGCTTAAGTAATGTATTAAATCTATGCAGTGACGCTGTCAAATGATGTGTCCATTTCATGCTGTAATGCTCACATTATTATTGGTGTGTGTTATTATGCAGATTGTGATGACTATAAGATATATCCTCCTGTGTGTCGTGTAATAATAAAAGTGGAGGTTTTGACAGTGCAAGAATATTGCAGTTGGATTCTGTTATTTCTTGGAGTGCCGGGTGAATGCCATGATGTGCCAGGGCAGGTGTTCATTTGGTAGATGGTCTTTCACATGCGTAGAATATGTAATGGTTTAAATGCTGATTAAAAGTACCTGCATGACTACATGTTGATTGTGTGCGTGTATATGACTTGTTTTTAGTTGTTGCACCCAGCATTTGCTGTTACAGGGTCTAACACCTAGTGTCACTGCATGCTGTATCAGACACTATTCTGGTAAAGAGCCACCTAGTGGCTAACTGCACCTGCCTACACCCAGACCTTATTAGCTTTTAAATCTGAAGTAGCATTGAGAGAAGCAGAGGCCGAGTATTAGCCTCAGGTTCTGTAGCTCAGTTCCATTCTGATGCCAGCTCACTCCAGATCCAGCAATTCAGCTCCTAAAATAAGGATCGTGTTTTCAGCTCCATTTCCAGACCATGGACCCAAAGATAGACCCAAGCCAACCTAAGTGCAAAGGGTAAAGGAAGGGCTCTGATTGGGTTATTGCCATCTGCACATTATAGCTGCCTAAGTAGACGTTTTTTTCACCTTTTGATGATTTTATGCTTTGAGCCATCTCTATGATTTTGATGGAGTACCTGGGTGTATAAGGCAGGAGTCACACTCATTGTCCTCGTTGCGGCAGCAGGGGATGGTATAGCCCACCTTCCTATTGCCTCCGGGACACGTACACTCCACCTGGTCATATTCACAGCAGTCCCGGCACATAATATTCCACTCTGCCCCAGGGCAGTTCTCATTGATGACTGTGTACTCTGGAAAACACAAGAGACATTATAAGAGGCATTATACAACAGCATTTCTGGGGATTTTATTCTGGATTTATATAATTCAATGCAGATTACACTACAGGTGTACCTCGGTTTATGAATGCTTCGGTTAATGAAATTTTCCGTTTACGAATGAAAATCCATTGGAAATAATGCCTCAGTTTACAAATTTTTAAAAAAAAATTTTTGCAATACGAAGTATATTTCGGTGGCGATTTTTAAAAGCAATTGCCAGCTTTTTTTTTTTCTTCACTATAGCTCACAGAATTAGCTGTCACTTTCCCCGGAGCTAAAGAAAATGTTGTTTCTTTTAAGAAACTGTCAAGGTCCTACCTGTTCCCAGAGGTTATGCTGCTCCATGTGCTGGCATCCATCTTGGGTTTCTGCAAAGCATGGTGGGAACCTTTTATGCTTTCAGGCCTCTGCGGTCCATCCCCCAGAGGGGCGTGGTTGAGCATATTTAAGCCTGTTGTCTGCACTTGCTCTTTGCATTCGTGTCCTGTTTGATTGTGTTGTTGCAGCTCTTATTCTACTCTTGTGGCTCTGCTGGAAACTGACTTGGCTTTGTCTAGACTATGCTCAGCCTTATCCCTTTATCTGACCTCCCGTTGCTGAACCCGGCTTGTGACCTGTGTATTCTTGTCTATCGTTCTGTACTGTCTGTCCCGCTGTTATCGACCCGGCCTGTCTGACTACAATATCGTTCTTATCTGGTTCCTACCAGCTATACGCCATTGGCAGCGGCCATTACCGCAGCTGGGGTTTCTCGGGGGCCGGGACCTGGTCCCTGGCTGCGTCAAGTCCATCCCCACCATCAGGGGCCCTGGTGAAGGGCAGCCTGTGGCTTAGACTCTGCGCCCTGAGGGACTTCGGTCTGTGGGTGGTGGTTGTCGTCAGTCGGTGTGTGACCCTGCCATTAGGCCTGCCTGTCCATTCCACAGCTCCTGCCCTGACAGAAACTAAAATGAAACGTTGTTTCTTTTAACTCAGGAAATAAACTAAAAGGAAACTTTCTTTCTTTTAGCTGGGGGGGAAAGTGACAGCTGATTCTGTGAGCTATAGTGAAAAAAAAAGAAGCCGGTAATTACATTTAAAAACCAGCACGGACCTTTAGTGACAGTGACTTTTTAAAAACTTTTTTCTGACCTAATCGGTTTTCACTGCATTTCTATGGGAAACCGTGTTTCGGTTTATGAATTTTTCGCAATACGAAACGTCCCGGAAAACACATTAAATTCGTAAACCGAGGTGCCTGTATTTATATATTTTTGTACTTTATCCTTTATTGCAAAACCAAATGTCAAATATTAAAGCATTTGAAGCTGAATTCCGAGCAAACAGCTACATACACATATGAAACACATATATGGGAGCTGTTTTACCTTCCAAAGGGTCTGTATTTCTGTACATCCAGCCCTGATATTACTAGATAGACAAAAATACAAATCATTTGACTATATAAAGCCATCCACAACACTGCCCCAATTTACATAACCAATCTTATCTCTAAATATCACCCAAACCGTACTCTCTGCTCCTCGCAAGACCTCTTACTCTCTAGCTCCCTTACCTCCTCCTCCCATGCTCGTCTCCAAGACTTCTCTAGGGTGTCACCCATCCTCTGGAACTCCCTAACCCAATCTATCAGACTATCACCTACTCTACTTGCCTTTAGGCGATCACTGAAAACCTTTCTCTGCAGGGAAGCCTATCCCGCCCTCTGCTAATTCTGGAATCCGCTGCTCTTCCAACCACTCCATCCCCCACAGTGACTACTTACTGTACCACTCACCCCTCCCTCCTAGATTGTAAGCTCCCAGGATCAGGGCCCTCAAATCCCTCTTGTTTTGAACTGTATTGTTGCTGTATTGTCTCCCACTATAATGTAAAGCGCTGAGCAAACCGTTGGTGCTATATAAATCCTGTAAAATAATAATTTGAATATATACACATAGCACAGCCAAGGATGACACCACTTACAGTTAGCCCTGTTCACACCAATGCGATTTGACAGTTCAAAATGGCAGGACAAGTCGCACCAGCTAAAGTAGCGGTGTGAACCAGGGTTTAACGCCTTGGCACCGGCCACGCACATATATGCGACCTCTTAGTGGGTGGGCCTTAACGCCAAGAGGCCGTATATATGCGTACTTAAGGATAAACAGACCAATGCGATACGCTTCTGGCACGGTTGCCGGCGGCTAACGGAAAGCTCTAGATCTCTACTTGCGATCTGGAGCTTTCTGATCATGTGACCGCTGTGACAATCATGGTGGTCACATGATCAGAAACCCTGCCCCGCCTCCTGGCATCTAAAAATCTTTAAAGGGCTGGGAGGCGCTGGTGCCAAGGGGTTAGAAAATACTGTCTGCTGATTGGACAGTGAAAGAACAGCAAGATGCTGATGAAATCATCCCTTTGCTCACTTTGTCCACTCCTACCAGCCTGGTCCTTATCAACATAATAGGTGGTAATCTTGCCATGAAGGTCATTTTTCTGGCACTTCTTATAGGGTGACCATGCTCCTTCCTTACCTTCCAATTCTTCTGCTGCCTCTTTGCAACCACTTCCTGTCTACATACCTCCATCAATGGCTGCATGGCATTTTTCAGGGTCGGTTTTCCAAACAGGGATAATGGTGGACCATGTCTGCAAAATGTGTGTTGAAGCTGCCCATTGGAAGCCCCTGTGCTGGGGTGACAAAGCAGGAGCACAAGTGGGGGACAGGAACAAAGCGTTGTCAAGGACCTGAACAAGGACTGTCATGGCAGGATTGAAAATTACTTTTGAAATTATATTGAAAGCAGAACTCCAGCAGTTAAATGAAAAAATATACTAGCACTAGATGTTGCTGCAATATATACCTTCAGCTCAGAGATTTCTCCCTGCAATACTTTTTTCTACCACTAGATATCTCCTGTCCGATGGCCAGTAACATTCCACCCACTTCCTCTGAGCCCAAGTCATTATGGACCCACCCCAACCTGTGACTGGGCAGTAAAAGGAGGAGCAGCATAGTGATGAGCCAATCCCTTTGTCACTCTGCTTTCTCCTCCAATCAGCATGCTTTTCTTAGCTTATGAATTGATTGCCTGCTTGTAAGAGGTGCTTTGTGATTAGCTGGATGATGGTGCCAAAAGTACAAGTCCCTGTCCTGCTCCTCTCTTGCTAGAGCACTGTCCCTCTTGTGCTGTTTCTTCCTCTCAGACTCCAGCCCTTCTGTACAGGAACTGCAAGAAGCGGATACCAGGTCAAATTCTGGTACTTACTCTTCTTGCAGGGGCGTACTTACTGGGGTAAGCAGGTCGCAGTTGCGACCTGGTCCCATGCTCCAAGGGGCCCCTGCGGCCCCAATGTACACCTGGATAGGAGGAGCAGTGGGGGCGAATGCATAGAGGAACCAATCTCTCCATGTTCCTCCTGCAGTCGCTGTATTCCTGCAGGAGGGAGAGGAGAAGTTGGCATTCAGCGGCTGCAGGAGGAACATGAAGAGGTCAGTTCCTCTATATGCATCCGCTCTCGCTGCTCCTCCTATCCAGTTTTTCTTTGCTACCCCCTGTGCTCAAACGCCCCCCCCCCCACTCTTAGCCTCCCCCTTACTCTTTATCCCCCTTGCCGTCTGCCCCCACACTCTCCCCTCGTCCCTCTCATCCCCTGCAGCTCTGTCAGGTTTCCCCCCCCCCCCTCCTCTCCCACCACCTGCTGCGGGGAATCTGCCAGGATGGAGAGCGGGGAAGGGGCTGCTAAATGTGTCATTTACCGGCTCATTCCTTTTCTGAATGGAGAGTCAGTGATTTGAACCAATCACTGACTCTGTCCATTCATAACCGAAACATAGTAAACTGGGTTTATTATGCTTCAGTTTGTGAATGGACAGGAACCTCTGTACAGAGCTATTCCTATCCAATCATTCAGTGCAGCTGAGGCTGTGTCCTCAATCTCCTTTATCTGTCTCTAAGGTGAGATGTCAGCGGTCTGTTTAGACCCCTGATATCTCACCAAAGCCCCCCAACAGGGCTTTAAAAAAAATGGTAAATAATTTTAAATTTATTTTTTAAATGGTTAAAAAAATAATAAAAAGTAAAATTTAAAAAAAATGGTAAATAATTTTTTTATTTTTTTTTAAATGGTTAAAAAAATAATAAAAAGTAAAATAAAAAAAAAATGTAAATAATTTTTAAAAATGTAAAAATGGTAAAAAAATAATAATAAAAGAAAAAGAAAAAAAACTATGGACACCAGTGGCAGAACTACTGGGGTCACAAAGGTCGCACTTGCGACCAGGTCCTGGCATTCCGCCACTGGACTCGAAGAGAAGGGCCCTAGCCAAGGGTCAGGGAGGGGACCCTTAATGGCTTTTTGCACTGGAGCCATGAAGTTTCTAGTTACACCACTGACTTATTGTATTTAAAAAATACCTTTAATGATGTAATAATGACTACAGGGTTGCAATAATTGAAGTCTTTCATCGGCCTGGAGTTCAGCTTTAACAGGTTTAAGTTTAGATGGGATTTTAGAGATTGGGATTACATCTGCTTTATGTAGCAGCAATGACACCCCTGTATCTGTCTCCCTCTGCTATATTGGATGGTCTGTACCCCCCCACCCCCCCCCCATGTCAGCATTCAGCAGACGCGGCACTCACAGATTCCCTGCAATGTGAACAGCGGAAAGTTTCTGCTCGGTGATGACATTCCCATGACTTGGCAGTGTCAGAATTCCCCCCCAGTGCTGACCCCTGTTCTCCTGTAAACCTTGATGCTGTTTTGACTGCGATGGACGAGCTGCGGGCAGGACGAACAAAACTGAAATATTACCGCTGCTTCGCTCATTCATCAGATCTGTCCAGCTGGGAACACGCAGTTAGACAAACACACTTCAAACAACAAGTAAAAGGAACTAATGGCCTCCTAAAGCTGTCCAGAGAACAGCACAGTGGCCTAGTGGTTAGCAATTCTGCCTTGCAGTACCGGGGACCTTGGTTTGAATGCCAGCCAGGATACCATCTGCATGGAGTTTGCATGTTCCCCTTGTAATTATGTGGGTTTTCCCGAAGCCTTCATGCACACGGGACATTTTGATAACGCTGGTAACGTTAACTGTGTAAAGTCACGTTAAAAACGTGACGTTTTCAGCTTTTTTAAGCGTTTTTGCATTAGTGTTAAGCTGCATTTCCCGCATTTTGCTGCCTTTGCTTTTTTTGTGTTTTTTTTTTACCAACAAAAAAATGTATTTTTGGTCAAAAAACGCAATTTTGCTGCATTTTTCAGCGTTTAAGCGTTTTTACAGCTAAAAAACTCCTCTAGAAACCCACTAGTCCTGGGTTTTTTTTCCAGCCAAAAAACTCTGATTCCAGTCTGTGTGTGCATGGACACATAGGATAACACGCCGGGGATGGACACATAGGATAACACGCCGGGGATGGACACATAGGATAACACGCCGGGGATGGACACATAGGATAACATGCCGGGGATGGACACATAGGATAACATGCCGGGGATGGACACGTAGGATAACATGCCGGGGATGGACACATAGGATAACACGCCGGGGATGGACACATAGGATAACATGCCGGGGATGGACACGTAGGATAACATGCCGGGGATGGACACATAGGATAACATGCCGGGGATGGACACATAGGATAACATGCCGGGGATGGACACATAGGATAACATGCCGGGGATGGACACATAGGATAACATGCCGGGGATGGACACGTAGGATAACATGCCGGGGATGGACACATAGGATAACATGCCGGGGATGGACACATAGGATAACATGCCGGGGATGGACACATAGGATAACATACCGGGGATGGACACATAGGATAACACGCCGGGGATGGACACATAGGATAACACGCCGGGGATGGACACGTAGGATAACATGCCGGGGATGGACACGTAGGATAACATGCCGGGGATGGACACATAGGATAACATGCCGGGGATGGACACGTAGGATAACATGCCGGGGATGGACACATAGGATAACATGCCGGGGATGGACACATAGGATAACACGCCGGGGATGGACACATAGGATAACATGCCGGGGATGGACACATAGGATAACATACCGGGGATGGACACATAGGATAACACGCCGGGGATGGACACATAGGATATCATGCCGGGGATGGACACATAGGATAACATACCGGGGATGGACACATAGGATAACACGCCGGGGATGGACACATAGGATAACACGCCGGGGATGGACACATAGGATAACACGCCGGGGATGGACACGTAGGATAACATGCCGGGGATGGACACACAGGGTAACATGCTGGGGGGTTTACTAGCTGTAGAAAAAAAAGACGTCAAACCCAAAAACATTCGCTGTAAAAACATCCCGTGTGCAGGAGGACTTAGTCCTCCTGCACACGGGACGTTTTGATAACACTGGTAATGTTAGCTGTGTAAAGTCACATTAAAAACGTTTTTCAACTTTTTTAGCATTTTGCATTAGCGTTTTGCATTAGCGTTTAGCTGCATTTTTCCACATTTGAATTTTTTTAGCTTTTTTTTTTACCAAGATAAAAAGTTTTTTTTTGGTCAAAAAAAATTACAAAAACGCCAGTTTGCTAAGGGCTAAGCCCTGGGTCACCCTACCGTGATTTCAGGTGCGATTTGGGAAATTAAATCGTATCTGAAATCAGATTTAATGAATGTGAATGTCAGTGTCTTAACATACGCGATTTGCTGCAGCGCGATTTCAAAAGTAGTTCTTGTGTTACTTTTTCTGCAGTTTGTTGCGCTTTCACATACATAGACTACAATGGAAATCGCACTGCAAAACGCAATGGAAAACGCAAGAAATCGTTGGGAAATCTTCAGAAAACTTCTTCAAGTTGCAAACAAACCTTCACAAAACGTCATTTTAAATCGCATCCAGTGTGAACCAAGCCTTACGTTTTGACAATAACCAATCACACTGCTGTGATTTCAAAATCTCGTGATTTGTGTGCAAATTCAGTGCGATTTCTGAAGACTTTATTGCTACTTGTGAGGATTTTCAGTGATTTCTTGCAATTTGCAGTGCGATTTCCATTATATTCTACCCATATGAAAGAATATATTTGAAATATATTTTAAAAATATTCTTCCCAAATATATTGACATACATTTGAAATGCTACAATTTTGGCCGTATTCAATATATTTCAATTTATATATATATATGTTGAAATGCGTTTTTATTACAAAATAGATGAAAAATATTTTTAAAAATACATTTCAAATATACTGTATGTCTTTAAAAATACAAAGCTACATTTTTGGAATGCATTTACAAATATATGTAAAAATATATATTAAAATGACTTTTTTATATGTTAAAAAAATCTGAAGAACATATTTAAAAAAAAATATTTTTAAAAATATATATTTTTTAAATGCATTCTTTATTTTTAAAAATGTTTTTCATATATTTTGGAATAAAAACACATTTCAACATACAGTGTATATATATATATATATATTTATTTATTGAAATATATTTTTTATATATTGAATATGGCCAAAATTGTAGCATGTCAATATATTTGGAAAGAATATTTTTCAAATATATTTCAAATATATTTCAAATACATTTCAAATATATTTTTCTTCCAAGTGGGTATCTATGTGAAATTGCAACAAAACTGCAGAAGAAGTAATGCAAGAACTACTTTAGGAATCGAGTTGCAGCAAATTGCACACGTTAAGACTCTGACATTCACATTCATTATATGCGATTTCAGGTGTGATTTTAATTTGCAAATCGCACCAGGGCAGTAATTGAACAAGCTGAAGTTAGAAACTGATTGGTTGCTCTACACACCTGCACCAAATTCTGTGTGCTCCAGTTTTAGCAAGTCTCCCCATTGACTGGGGACTACACTGTACACTGGTACCTGTTTCCCATGTAGACTGGAAGTTCAGGAAAGCAGCACTGTGAAAGCAGCAGTCTGCAGCACTGAAAGTTGTAAACTGCAAGTGATGGGGTAAGAATTTTAACTAACAGATTACTGGAAAATGTTTTCTTCATTGTGCTCAATGTGTGAGGCTCTGTTCACACCAGTGCGTTTTTTAGTGCTTTTTGCAGAAACGCAGTACAGTCCATTTAACATGTTTCATAGTTACATAGTTAGTCTGGCTGAAAAAAAGACAAAAGTCCATCCAGTTCAACCATTAAAAAAAAAAAAAGTTATACTCAGGGGCGGACTGACCATTTGGAAACTCCGCACTGCCCGAGGGCCCGGGGTCAGTAGGGGGCCCCATGAGATGCCCCTGGTACCTTTTTCATAGGCTTTTTTGAGTTTGGGCAAGGACACAGGGGCCCCATGATCCCCTATTGCCCGGGGGCCCCATGCGTTGTCAGTCCGCCCCTAGTTATACTCCTTTCCTATGTTTCCTATGGAACATTTCCACATTTATGCTTTTTTGAGCTCCTGCATTTTTGGAAAGGGTCAGGGACTTTTTTTAAAAGCAAACAGCAGCATTTTTGCTACAACAGAGTTCAATGAAGAAGCTGCTGAAATGCATGGTAGTGCGTTTTTGCTGCGTTTTGAATTTTTATTCTGCCCAGCAAAAAGAAAATCCACTTTAAAAAAATAAAAAGCTGAACAAACCGAGGTAAAAATGTGGCGAAAATGCAAAACGAACTGCGAAAAACACTACAATGGAGAATCTGCTGAAATGCACGGTAGTGCGTTTTTGCCGCATTTTACATTTCTATTCTGCCCAGCAACAAAACAAAATCCATTTAAACAACAACAAAAGAAGGGCTGCAAAAAATCTAAAAACACATCAAAAATGTGTGTAGAAAACGCAAAACGAACTGCGAAAATCGCTGCAAAACGAATAAAAAGCAAACTGCATAGGTGTGAATGGAGCCTAACGGAGCCAGGGGGGTTAATACTACTTTCATGGGAGGATCACCGGGTTACAATAAAGAAAAAAACCATCGGAAGCCCCTGTGCTGGGGTGTCCCTGCAGGAGCACGTATGGGGGAGACAGGACCTGAACAAGGACATTCATGGCCGGATTGGAAAAGACTTTCAAAATGATACTAAACCGAAAACTCCAGCCAAATATAACCCGATAAAAAAAGAACAGCTCATTAAAAAACAGTAACAAAACCAACTATTGCTGCAACATTCACCTTCAATCCAGAGGAGTGCTTTTTCTGCCACTAGATGTCCTCAGTCTAATGGCCAGCAGCATTCCACCCACTTCCCCTGAGCCCAGGTTGCTCCCAGCCTGTGACTGGACAGTGAAAGGAGAAGCAGCACTGTGTTGAGCCAGTATCTGTCATTCTGCTCTCTCCTCCTATCAGCATGTGTCTTTTCAGCACATAAACTAACTCCTTGTGCTGCTTCCTTCTCTCATACTCCAGCCCTGCTGCACAGGGACTGCATGAGGCAACTAATGCGTCCGCCCCATTTAAAGTGGTTGCAAACCCTTACATATACCCAGGGAAGTGACCGGCCCCTCAGGTGATACACAGAGGTGAAACAAGTCCTCTTACATAAGTTGTACCTGTTTGTTTGTAGCATTCTCTTCTCTATATCTGTAGCATTCTCTTCTTTATATCTGTTAAAAGTCCAGAATTTACACAGCTTGTCTGAACTTTCACAAAACAGGGGGAGGGGAGTTAAGGTTACACTTTGTGCAGTTCAGAAAGCTCTGAAAGCTGATTGGAGGGAAGGGACACACCCCCTTCATACAGCTCATAGGAACAGAGCTGAGGCTGTCAATCGCAGGCTGTGTGCTGGAGCTCCCTCCCCATCACTTTTTTTTATCTCTTTGTGTCAGGAAGGAAGAAACAAGGCAGCAGCCAGAAATGACGCTTAGTACAAATCCTCCTACATAAGTTGTACCTGTTTATCTGCAGTATTCTCTTCTCTACATCCGTTCAAAGTTTAGAATTTACACAGCTTGTCTGAACTTTCACAATACAGGGGGAGGGGAGTTAAGGTTACACTTTGTGCAGTTCAGAAAGCTCTGAAAGCTGATTGGAGGGAAGGGACACACCCCCTTCATACAGCTCATAGGAACAGAGCTGAGGCTGTCAATCGCAGGCTGTGTGCTGGAGCTCCCTCCCCATCACTTTTTTTTATCTCTTTGTGTCAGGAAGGAAGAAACAAGGCAGCAGCCAGAAATGACACTTAGTACAAATCCTCCTACATAAGTTGTACCTGTTTATCTGAGGAATCTCTTCTCTACATCCGTTCAAAGTCCAGAATTTACACAGCATGTCTGAACTTTCAGGAAACAGGGTGGAGAGCTAAGGAAAACAGGGGGCGGAGAGCTAAGGTTGCACTTTGTGCCGTTCAGAGCGCCCTTAAACCTGATTGGAGGGAAGGGACACACCTCCTTCATACAGCTCATAGGAACAGAGCTGAGGCTGTCAATCACAGGCTGTATGCTGGAGCTCCCTCCCCGTCACCTTTTTTGTCTCTTTGTGTCAGGAAGGAAGAAACAAGACAGCAGACAGAAATGACACTTAGTGCAAACCCTCCTACATAAGTTGTACCTGTTTATCTGCAGTATTCTCTTCTCTACATCCGTTCAAAGTCCAGAATTTACACAGCATGTCTGAACTTTCACAAAATGGGGCGGAGAGCTAAGGTTGCACTTTGTGCAGTTCAGAGAGCTCTGAAAGCTGATTGGAGGGAAGGGACACACCCCCTTCATACAGCTCATAGGAACAGAGCTGAGGCTGTCAATCGCAGGCTGTGTGCTGGAGCTCCCTCCCCTCTCACCTTTTTTATCTCTTTGTGTCAGGAAGGAAGAAACAAGGCAGCAGACAGAAATGACACTTAGTGCTCTAGACTGAGACAAGTACACACTATAGAGGGATATGCTTTGTTCAGATTTCATGCCTGAGGTTTACAGCCACTTTAAGGTCCCCCTTCATACAGCTCATAGGAACAGAGCTGAGGCTGTCAATCGCAGGCTGTGTGCTGGAGCTCCCTCCCCTGTCACCTTTTTATCTCTTTGTGTCAGGAAGGAAGAAACAAGGCAGCAGACAGAAATGAAACTTAGTGCTGCAGACTGAGACAAGCACACACTATAGAGGGATATGCTTTGTTCAGATTTCATGCCTGAGGTTTACAGCCACTTTAAGGTCCCCCTTCTAGTTACATTGCCATGTTGGCAGTTACAATAGATCTACAAATACATATAAAGGACAGTTAGTTTGTGGTGGGGATTCCCCAGTATCGGCTGTCAGTACTCACTCGAGCCTTTGGGGTAGGCGGCGATATGGAAGGCGTACAGGTAGGACAGAAGCAGGCTAGTCCCCAGTAACAAGGTCATGGTCTTGTCCATCTTCCCGGGCTCTGTGTATGCGATCAGGGTCCCCACCTCACCATGCCAGCTTCTCAAACGTTCCACCGTCCAGGCTGTGACATCCTCACGGATCGCTTCCAGCGGGGTCTTCCAGGCTACGTCACCCCGAAAACACTCAGCCGCCTTAACCCCTTGTGGGTCTCTGCGGCGGGGAATCCCAATGAAAAGCAGCTGAGTTATACGAGTTCACAGCACCAGCAGGTTGGGAGTGGAGAGACGCAGACGACCCGGGGACGCCGCAGACGGGGGGGGGGGGGGGGGAGGACTCATGCAGGTACTGACGGCGAACACAACTCTTGTCTGGGGGAGAGAGGATGTCTCCGTAATAATAGCAGTCAACCCCCATCCTGACCTGGCAAGAAGTCTGGAAAATCGCTCTCTGGCCAATACATGTGTTTGTAATAACATACATTCTTCATCAGTGACGCCATCGCACCAAAAACTAATGAAATATTAACTAATTTATGGTATGCGTGGTGGTGACATAGGAGGCGGAGCCATTGACGGTCATTTACTAAAGGCAAATAGACCATGCACTTTGTAAAGTCGCTCCAGAGCTCCGTAAATGAGCAGAAGCTCCGCTGACTTCCATCATCCAATCAGGTGCAAGCAGAAAAGTGTTTTTTTTTAATTTGTTTTTATTTTCCTTGCACCTGATTGGGCATTGTTTGCAAAGTGAAGCCGTCCATCCTGTACACCCCATACATCCCGTACATCCAGTACACCCTGTACACCGCGTACATCCAGTACACCCCATACATCCAGTACACCCTGTACACCCCGTCCATCCCGTACACCCCGTACATCCAGTACATCCCGTCCATCCAGTACACCCCGTACATCCCATCCATCCCTTACACCCCGTACATACCGTACATCCCATACACCCCGTACATCCCGTACACCCCGTGCATCCAGTACACCCCGTGCATCCCGTACACCCCGTACATCCAGTACACCCCGTACATCCCGTACACCCCGTACATCCAGTACACCCCGTACATCCCATCCATCCCGTACACCCCGTACATCCCACACACCCCGTACATCCAGTACACCCCGTACATCCCGTACATCCCGTACACCCTGTACATGCCGTACACCCCGTACATCCAGTACACCCTGTACATCCCGTACATCCTGTATTTTCCATCCATCCCATACACCCAGTACACCCTGTACATCCCATCCATCCTGTACATCCCATACATCCAGTACACCCTGTACAACCCGTACACCCTGTACATCTCGTCCATCCTGTACACCCCATACATCCCGTACACCCCATACATCCCGTACATCCCATACATCCCGTACACACCGTACATACTGTATATCCCATACATCCTGTACACACCATACATACTGTATATCCCATACATCCTGTACACCCCATACATCCCGTATATCCCGTACATCCCATACATCCCGTACACCCTGTACACACCGTACATACAGTATATCCCATACATCCTGTACACCCCATACATCCGGTACATCCCGTACACCCCGTACATCCCATACATCCCGTACACCCTGTACACACCGTACATACTGTAAATCCCATACATCCTGTACACACCATACATCCCGTACATCCCATACATCCTGTACACCCCATACATCCCGTACACCCCGCACATCCCATACATCCTGTACATCCCATACACCCCGTACATCCCACACACCCCGCACATCCCATACACCCCGTACATCCCATACACCCCGTACATCCCATACACCCCGTACACCCCATACACCCCGTACATCCCATACATCCCATACATCCCGTATATCCAATACATCCCATACATCCCGTACACCCCGTACATCCCATACATCCCGTACATCCCGTACATCCCATACATCCCGTACACCCCGTACATCCCATACATCCCGTACATCCCGTATATCCAATACATCCCATACATCCCGTACACCCCATACATCCCGTACATTCCATACATCCCATACACCCCATACATCCCATACGGCAAGCAGGTAATCTGACACATCTGCAAGAGACCTGAATGCCATCAGAGATCTACTGATCGCTGGTGCAATGCTTTCCAGGCTCCTTTGGACAAAGAAAATAAATGCACATTTTTTTACCTGCAAAAAAAATGTGCATTTATTATTTTTGTCCAAAAGGTGAAATTATCCCTTAAAGCGGAGTTCCACCTGAAAAAAAAAAAACATAAAAGTCAGCAGCTACAAAAACTGTAGCTGCTGACTTTTAAACTACAGCCACTTACCTGTCCTCACCACGGCTGGTTTCGCCAGCCGTCTTTTCTCCCCAGCACTGGCGTCTTCAGTGTGGGCACCCGGCTGTGACTGCTTTCGGCTTCACAGCCAGGAGCCCACTGCGCATGCACGAGAAGTGCTGCACTTTCTGAATGATCCTGTAGTCTTCTCGGACCGGACATGTGTCCCAGAAGACTATGGGGAGGGAGGGGGGGAGGACAAATTCTGCTTCCGATCACCTAGGCGATCGCAGAGGAAGTAGGAGCGGGTAAGTGTCAAATTCAGGTACCTGCTCCCCAAGGGTGCTAATCCTTAATGGGGAGCGGAGGACAAAGCATTAAAATGGAACTTCCCCTTTTGGGTGGAGCTCCGCTTTAACCAGCTCAAGTCTGCAATATGTATATATACATTGCAGTTTTGAAGGAGAACCCCGCAGCTGCATACCATAACCCCGGTATTAAAATTTACAGCAGCCGCTGCGGTTTCTGGTAAAAGTGATCTGAGCGGCTGATTAGCCACTGGAGCACTTTTAGAACCGGCGGGAGGGGTCACCCCCGCCACTTTTCGGTGCTTCTCGGACTTACCTGTCTGATTGTTGATCCCTGGAACTGTTCCGGCAGTCATAGCTGCTGGTCTTAGAGATTAGCTGAGGAAAGATGGCCTCAGTTAATCTCTTTGACCTAGGAGGACTACAGCGACGTCATGAAGTCACTTCCACTTCCAGTCCAAATGTAAACCAAAAACATTTTCTGGGGGGGAAAGTATTAGATCAATGGGATTTTTTTCATGGTCTAATGCTTTCCATTGTTGTGAAGAGATGTGGGGTCTTTTAGACGCAAGATCTCTCCACAAAGAGGACCTGTCATGATGTATTGCTATTGCAAGGGATGTTTACATGTGTTGCAATAGCAATAAAAGTGATCTAAAACAAAAAAAAATTAAGGTAAATATAAAAATAAAGAAATAAAATAAATAAAAACTAAAAAAGTTTTTAAAGTACTCCCATCCGTCCGTGCTCGTGCAAAGTGGTGAACACATAGGTCACACCTACATATGTAAATGGTGTTCACATCGCACATGTGAGGTATCTCCGTGAACGTGAGAGCGAGAGCAATAATTCTAGCACTAGCATCGCCTATGGAGATTTTTAGGTACCATTCCAAGAGCGTGCGCAACTTTAAAGCGTGACACGTTAGGTATCTATTTACTTGGCATAACATCTTCCCAAAAAATTGGCTTATATGCTATGGGGGTTTTTTTACGTTTTATTTATTAACCATTAGCCGCCCGGCCTATAGCTATTTGGCGGCCGCAAAAATGCTGCAGATTTCCGGGGTATACGCCATTTGGCGTCCTCCCGCACATGCGCAGTTCACTCGGTTGCAGAGCCGCACAGCCGCACAGCGGCGATGACAGATCTGAGTACTGGCCCCCGTTGCCGGTACCATGTGACCTGCTGTGACCAATCACAGCAGGTCACATGACAGTTGTACAAAATGGATGGCTTCATTCATGCCATCCATTGTATAATAGTGCCTAGCTGTGAATGGTCACAGCAAGTCACATGCACATGTCATGTGATTAGCTGTGGCCAAATCACAGCTAAGCACAAAAAAAAAAAAACCCTGAATGAATCGATGTCATTCAGGTAAATGCTGAATGAAATTGTGTAAAAAAAAAAAATACTGATCACTTCCCCAAAGTAGTACAATGTTACTATGGTAACATTGTACTACTTTAGTCATAGTAAAATATGAAAATAAATCTTTAAAAATTTTTTTAAAAAATTTCATAAAAAATTTAAAATAATAATAAAAAATATATATATATTTTTTTTTTTCATACTGTCACCAGTCAGTGTCCCTGATCACCGCCATGCCAGTTATATGATGACGCTGTACTGCACTGGTGACAGTATGTAAAAAAAAAATAGTGAAAATAATTTTTTTCATTTTTTTCATTTTCTGAAAAATTATGACAAAAAAAATACAACTTCAAAAAACTCGCCATTCCTCTTATGAAGTACGTCGGACTGTCTACTCTGCAAAAAGGGGTCATTTGGGGGATATCTGTACTGTTCTGACATTCTTGGACCTCAAGAAATTAGATTGGCCGTCAGTACTTCAGGATTGATCAATATTCAGATCTATCCCATAGTTTGTGAACTCTATAACTTTCCTACAAACTAAAAAATACATCCTAATTTGGGTTATTTTCACCAAAGACATGTAGCAGAATACATCTCGGCCTAAGTTTATGAAGAACAATTATTTATTTGCAAACTTTTATAACAGAAACAAAGAAAAACGTGGGTTTTTTTCAAAATTTTTGGGCTTTTTTTGTTAATTTAGCAAAAAATAAAAACCCCAGCGGTGATTAAATACCACCAAAAGAAAGCTCCAGTTGTGTGAAGAAATTGATAAAATTTTAGTTTGGGTACAATGTTGTATGACCGCGCAATTGTCATTCAAAGTGTGAGAGCGCTGAAACCTGAAAAATGGCCTGGGCAGGAAGGTTTGACCGTTATTGAAATGGTTAAAGTATATTTTTTCCACAAAAATTGCATTTGAAAAACTGCGCAAATACAGTGTGACATAAAAAATTGCAATGATCACCATTTTATTCTCTAGGGTCTCTGTTAAAAATATCTAAATAAATATATATATATAATGTATGTTTGAGGGTTCTAAGTAATTTTCTAGCAAAAAAACCCCCAAAAACCTGAATATTACATGTAAACAAAAAGTGCCAAAAAAAACCTTGGTCCTTACGTAAATCTCCAATGTAAAAGAGTAATACATTCCTGACTTGCTACAATATGCAGCAAAAGTATCTTTTTTTACAGGAAAGCTCCACCTTTATTAAAAAAGAAGTCTTCGAACTCCAGTCCTGTGACTTTTCCTAGGCTGAGATGATGTCATGAGTCTGCTGCAGGCAGAGGAAAGAATTTACTCAATCTCCTCTTCCCCAGTGATCAAACAGCTACATTAAAACTTTGCAGAAAGTCACACAGTTAGAGGCTGCAACAGGATCTGATCTAAGGTTGGCACCTCATCCCTTTAAAACTGAACACATATTGATTACACAGGTTCTGTGGCCGATTAACCCCTCGCCCTCCTAAGGATTTACCCTCCTTCCTGACCAGGCCATTTTTTGCGTGACGGCGCTGCTCTACTTTAGCTGACAATTGCGCGGTCATGCAACGCTGCACCCAAATTAAATTTACATCCTTTTTTTCCTCACGAATAGAGTTTTTTATCAGTGGTATTTGATTGTCTGTATGTTTTTTATTTTTTGTGCTCTAAAAAAAAGATCGACAATTTTGAGAAAAAAAACAATATTTTTGACTTTTTGCTCTTAAACATGTCCAGTAATAAAATTTAAAATATCTAGTTTCGTCATAAATTTAGGCCAAAATGTATTCTGCGACATGTCTTTGCTAAAAAAAAAATCCCAATAACTGTAAATTAATTGGTTTATGTGAAAGTTATAGCGTTTACAAATGGCGGTATACTGTATATACTGGAATTTTTTATTTTTATTTACTAGTAATTGCAGGACTGCGGCGGACATTGTGACACTGAGGGGAACGGACTTGGTGTCACTGACATCCCCAGTGACACCAATACAGTGATCAGTGCTACAAAAAAAAGCACTAATACTGTACTAATGGCACTGGGCAGGAAGGAGTTAATATCTGGAGTGATCAAAGGGTTAACTGTGTGCTGTGTGTGTTTTACTAGGGGGGCTGTGTCAGTGTGTGTCACTGCAATCACATTGCTTTGCATGGCTGTGCTGTGCACAGCCATCCAAAGCAGTGTGCGCAACCTGACAGGGAGGAAACTGTTTTGTTTAAAAACAGTTCTCCCCGTTGGAGATGCTCGGCAATCACCGTATGCCGGAGAGTAATCACTGGCCGGGAACCAGTGATTGACATCTGCGGTCATGAATGGCGGTGCGGGTAGGGCACCCTCTACCTGGAAACACAAAATCATGTATGTAAATGTGATTTTGCACACCTGTGCCGCCCTGTAGCAGTATATCTGCTATAGGGCGGTCGGGAAGCGGTTAAGAGAGAAGTGCGGGAATGGAAAATAACAAACATTTATACTCACCTAGGTGGATGCAGCATTGGTGTGGCGCTGTGGCTGTCCCCCAAGAGCTGAGCGATCAGAGACTGCTGATCGCTCAGTTCTCAGGTCCATTCTGAGCACAGAGCTGTGACTGTCAGACACCACTCTCTGCTCTGCCACTCCAGCGCTCAATGGAGTGCAGGACTGTGGGTGAAGGGGAGCGGCTGGCTCAGGCTCTCAGCGGAATGCTGACAGCAAGACCCAGCTGTCAATAAGGCATCTGGGTGAAGCCCTACATTATTGTCGGGATCCCTGCAGAGTCTGGACCAGCTCTGTAACATCAGCTGTCAGGAGTATTTAGGTCGGCCATAGATGGTTCGAATCTCGAGTGTGTGGGCAGGCTGAATGTACAGCCAGCCTGCTGGATTCATGTGCAGATATCGCTAATGGCTGCTATAGCTGCTAGCAATAATCATTGTCTTCTCCTGGAAGGGATGGATTCCCCTGCCTGCCCCCATCGTCCCACTGAGAGAAGACAATTGCTTGGCAGGAGGGATTCCCCTGTTGCAGGAAAGAAATTCACACCGTCTATGGCCTGCATTAGCCTGTTGTCTGCTGAATCTGGGTTACAGGAACCAAGTGCACTCCTGTGACCTGCAGGTGAAGTATGGGCAAAAGAGCTTTGTCCACACTTCTCCTTTATAGCTGAACTCCAAGAACAAAAAAACATCATTTAAATATATTCAGTGGGGCACTATTCCTCCCACTAACACCAATGATGGGCACTATTCCTCCCACTGACACCAATGATGGGCACTATTCCTCCCACTGACACCAATGATGGGCACTATTCCTCCTACTGATACCAATGATGGGGCACTATTCCTCCCACTGATGCCAATGATGGGGCACTATTCCTGTCACTGACACCAATGATGGGGCACTATTCCTCGTACTGATATCAATGATGGGGCACTATTCCTCCCACTGATACCAATGATGGGGCACTATTCCTCCTATTGATACCAATGATGGGGCACTATTCCTCCCACTGACACCAATGATGGGGCACTATTCCTCCCACTAACACCAATGATGGGCACTATTAATCCCACTAATGCCAATGATGGAGGAACTGTTCCTTCCACTGACACCAATGATGGGGCACTCCTCCTCCTACTTATGCCAATGATGGGGCACTATTCCTGTCACTGATACCAATGATGGGGCACTATTCCTCCCACTGACGCCAATGATGGGACACTATTCCTCCCACTGACGCCAATGATGGGACACTATTCCTCCCAGTGACACCAATAATGGGGCACTATTCCTTCCACTGACACCAATAATGGGACACTATTCCTCCCACTGACACCAATAATGGGGCACTATTCCTCCCACTGACGCCAATGATGGGACACTATTCCTCCCACTGACGCCAATGATGGGGCACTATTCTTCCCACTGACACCAATGATGGGGCACTATTCCTCCCACTGACGCCAATGATGGGACACTATTCCTCCCACTGACGCCAATAATGGGGCACTATTCCTTCCACTGACACCAATGATAGGGCACTATTCCTCCCACTGACACCAATGATGGGGCACTATTCCTCCCACTGACACCAATGATGGGGCACTATTCCTCCCACTGACACCAATGATGGGGCACTATTCCTCCCACTGACACCAATGATGGGGCACTATTCCTCCCACTGACACCAATGATGGGGCACTATTCCTCCCACTGACACCAATGATGGGGCATTATTCCTCCCACTGATACTAATGATAGGGCATTGTTACCGTCGCCAGTATGTTCATTTTCTACTCCCACGGGCCACAGACCGACCCTGAAGGACAGTAAACTGTACCTTTGCATAGAAAGTTTGGAGACACCTACTCTATAGCAACAAAGGATATAAATCCACTTTGTGTGCAACAAAATAGTTTACAAACCCAGACATTAGCTTGTAAAAGTAGCAGAGAGCAGAGCTGTGGGAGCGGCTCCACCCACTACAGGCTGCCTGCAGAAATCTACAGGAGGAGGCGGAGGCAAGACCTGTCACCCTGCACAAGGAGAGAGAGCAGCAGTGAGCGGTCTTTATTACAGAGGGAAAATCTCACACTGGATTACTGTACAGATCTGGAAGAAACACAAAGCACACCGAGATTCAAGGAAGAATACACAATGAATGGATTTAAACGATATTTTCTGATCCAGGATTTCACTGCACTGCATCTCAGCATCACAAACCAAAAATGATGTTCAATTCATTTTCAAAGCAAATTCCCCCATCCATCCATGTCTCTACTCAGAACTGAGAATTCATTTTGAAAAACACCCCCTGGTATTTCTGGCAGTTGCCATCTTTAGTAAGGACAGATGATTTGTGTAGCATTTACTTCCTGGAATCCATCTGCCCTTAGCTCAGCCATTGGCTGAGCTTAGAACCCTCTCTTCCCTTGTGAAGACTTCTGGAATGTGTGACATCATTTGCCTAGGCAGGAAACCAGGAAGTAACTGAAAAAAAAATTAAAACAAAAATATGATCTACTTTCTTAGCTATATACTGATGCTGGTCCACGTTGGTTGGGAGGGAGGAGTTCCCCTTTAAGAGTAATACATTATTTAACTATTTTCCTAGAAGCAACCCAAGTCCTAATAGATGGAAAATTGACTTTATTCTTTGGACTATGCGGTTTCTCAAAATCCTTTTGACAGCTGGGAGGGCCGTTCCAGAGAGCTGGAAATTGTACAAGGCAGCCGCTACTTGAGGGATTTACGTTTCCAACATACACACATCTGTAATGAAGAAGACAGAAAGAGAAAATAATTGCTAAACTATTTGCGGGATTTCGCCAAACACAACCGAAGCCGACATACGTGAGCTGCAGGGAAGCAGACGGCCTGTTTCCACAGAGCAGAGCAATCACAGCTGCTGATTGGAACGAACTTTTAACCTGTTTTGATGCAAAATGTAACGATTTTTTTCTCAGCAGATTATTAGAGTAGCATTAAACCCTCGACGTTTTTTAGTTCTGCACAAGAAAATAAACGTTCCCTAGTAAACTATTAGTTAAAATTCTTCTTCCAGCACTTGCAGTTTATAATTTTCAGTGCTGCTGGCTCCTGCTCTCTCAGTGCTGCATCCCTGAACCAGTGAGGGGCACAAGGTCATCCAGCGCCCAAGGCAAAGATTTATTTATTTATTTATTTCAGGTACTTATATAGCGCCGTCAATTTACGCAGCACTTTATATATATATATATATATATAATATATATATATAACCTCCTCCTTTGCACTTGCACAGTGCATACAATCCACCACCCACTCCGACGGAAATATCCTGGACCTTGTCTTCTCCAACCGCTGCGCTCCCCACAACCTCACTAACACCCCCTTCCCTCTCTCTGACCACAACCTGATCACCTTCTCTATCTCCTCGTCCTCCAACGCCTACCCCTCCAAATGTCACACTACTACCAGCCGTAACCTCCGCAACCTTAACCCTGCCTCCCTCCACTCTGCAGCTGATCAACTCCACGACCGCATCCTCCCCCTGTCCTGCCCCGACTTGGCTTTGACCGCCTACAACAATGCGCTCTCAACAGCCCTCGACTCACTAGCGCCTTTAACCACACGCAACATCAGACCCCGACCGCTCCAGCCCTGGCAGACTGATCACACCAAAACCCTCAAACGACAAAGTCGTGCCCTGGAGCGACTATGGCGCAAAACCAAATCCCATCAAGCCTTCACCCGATACAAATCTGCCTTCCACACCTACACCTCCTCCCTCCATGCTGCCAAACAGGCCTACTTCTTGACCCTCATCAAGGCCCTCTCCTCCAATCCTCGCCGACTCTTCTCTGCCTTCAACTCTCTACTCTCTCCACCCCCCCCTCCACCCAGCACCTCACTCACTGCCCTTGAGATTGCCAATCACTTCAAAAACAAAATTGACACAATTCGCAAGGACATTGCCGCAACTCACACACCCTCTCAACCCGTCCCCTCTCACACAGCTACCCCCTTATCCCCCCTCCCCCTCGACATAACCCGCAGGGACTTCGTCGCTGCTCAAACTCTCTCCAACCCCCTTCACCCTCACTCAGCTACCCCCTCATCACCCCTCTCCCACAGCCCCACCACTGCTCTGACCTCCTCTTCCACCCCACCCTACATTCCTCATACTGAAGCTCCCCCATCACTCCACACCTTTGACCTTACTACCATCGAGGAAGTCTCCAAGATCCTCTCTGATGCCCGCCTCACCACCTGCCCCCTCGACCCTATCCCCTCACAACTCCTACGACCTTCCTCCTCCTCCATCCTACGCTCCCTCACCCACATCTTCAATCTCTCCCTCTCCTCAGGCACTTTCCCCTCCCCTCTGAAACATGCACACATCACCCCCATACTTAAAAAGCCCTCCCTGGACCCCAATGACCCGAACAACCTCAGACCCATCTCCCTGCTCCCATTTACATCTAAACTCCTCGAGCGCCTTGTCTACACCCGCCTATGCTCTCACCTCAACGACAACAACCTCCTCGATCCCCTACAGTCCGGCTTCCGTCCCCTACACTCCACCGAAACTGCCTTACTCAAACTCTCCAACGACCTGCTAACCGCCAAAGCTAATGGCCACTATTCAGTGCTCCTACTCCTTGACCTCTCTGCGGCCTTCGACACAGTCGACCACCCCCTCCTCCTCAAAAAACTACACTCCCTCGGCCTCAGAGATTCTGCTCTCTCCTGGCTCTCATCCTACCTGTCACAACGCTCCTTCAGCGTTACCTATAATGCTACCACCTCCCCCTCACTCCCCCTCTCTGTTGGGGTCCCTCAAGGCTCTGTCCTCGGGCCCCTTCTCTTCTCCATCTATACCTCCTCCCTTGGCCAACTCATACACTCTCATGGCTTCAACTACCACCTCTATGCCGACGACACACAAATCTATCTCTCAACCCCCCACCTCACCCCCTTGGTCTCAGCCCGAATCACACACCTACTGAGCGACATATCAGACTGGATGTCGCTCCACTTCCTTAAATTGAACCTCTCCAAAACCGAGTTTCTTGTCTTCCCCCCAGCCTGGACACCACCCTCCATTGACTTCTCTATCATATCCAACAACGCTACCATCAAACCCGCCCTGCAGGCCAGAGTACTGGGTGTCATTCTGGACTCCAACCTATCCTTCCAGCCCCAAGTCCAATCTTTAACAAACTCGTGCAGACTCCACCTCCGCAACATCGCCAAAATCTGCACGTTCCTAACCCCAGAAACCACTAAACAGCTCATCCACTCCCTCATCATATCACGACTCGACTACTGCAACTCCCTCCTCACTAGCCTGCCTCGCCGCTGGCTATCCCCTCTTCAGTCCATCCTGAACACGGCTGCCAGACTCATCCACCTTTCCAACCGCTCTGTCTCCGCCACCCCCCTCTGCCAATCCCTCCACTGGCTTCCGATTGCGCAACGGATCAAATTCAAAATCCTAACGCTGACGTACAAAGTCGTCCACCATACTGCCCCGAACTACATCACTGACCTAATATCCAAGTACCGCCCAGCACGCACACTCCGCTCCTCACAAGACCTCCTTCTCTCTAGTTCCCTGGTCTCCTCCTCCCATGCCCGCCTCCAGGACTTCTCCAGGGTGTCACCCATCCTCTGGAACTCCCTGCCCCAACCCATCAGATTATCACCTACTCTCCTCTCCTTTAGGCGCACCCTGAAAACCCATCTCTTCAGGGAAGCCTACCCCACCCCCTGCTAACTTGCCGACCTCCTCCACTCTTCCTACCACTCCATCCCCCACAGCTATCTCCTCCTGTGCCACCACCCCCTCCCTCCTAGATTGTAAGCTCGAAAGAGCAGGGCCCTTGATCCCCTCATGTTTTGCATTGTATTGTTATTGTTTTGTCACATGTTCTGTCTCCCTTTGTAATGTACAGCGCTGAGCGAACTATTGGCGCTTTATAAATACTGTATAATAATAATAATAATAATATATATATTGTACATTCACATCAGTCCCTAACCCTCAAGGGGTGTACAATCTAAGGTCCCTAACTCACATTCATACATACACATACTAGGGCCAATTTAGACAGAAGCCAATTCACCTACCAGCATGTCTTTGGAGTGTGGGATGTAACCGGAATACCCAGAGGAAACCCACACAGGCACAGGGAGACCATGCAAATTCCAGGCAGGTGGTGCCATGGTTGGGATTTTAACCAACGACCCTAGTACTGCCAGGCGGAAGTGCTAACCATTTAGCCACTGTGCTGCCCAAAGATGCAAAACTGTGACCAGCAGTCGCTTATATAGTAAGGGGGTTAGAAAATACTGTCTGTTGATTGGACAGTGAAAGAACAGCAAGATGCTGATGAAATCATCTCTCTGCTCATTTTGTCCACTCCTACCAGCCTGGTCCTGATCAACATAACAGGTGGTAATCTTGCCATGAAGGTCATTTTTACATACAGTCAGGTCCATAAATATTGGGACATGGACACAATTCTAACATTTTTGGCTCTATACACCACCACAATGGATTTGAAATGAAACAAACAAGATGTGCTTTAACTGCAGACTGTCAGCTTTAATTTGAGGGTATTTACATCCAAATCAGGTGAACGGTGTAGGAATTACAACAGTCTGCATATGTGCCTCCCACTTCTAAAGGGCCCAAAAGTAATGGGACAGAATAATAATCATAAATCAAACTTTCACTTTTTAATACTTGGTTGCAAATCCTTTGCAGTCAATTACAGCCTGAAGTCTGGAACGCATAGACATCACCAGACGCTGGGTTTCATCCCTGGTGATGCTCTGCCAGGCCTCTACTGCAACTGTCTTCAGTTCCTGCTTGTTCTTGGGGCATTTTCCCTTCAGTTTTGTATTCAGCAAGTGAAATGCATGCTCAATCGGATTCAGGTCAGGTGATTGACTTGGCCATTGCATAACATTCCACTTCTTTCCCTTAAACTCTTTGGTTGCTTTTGCAGTATGTTTTGGGTCATTGTCCATCTGCACTGTGAAGCGGCGTCCAATGAGTTGTGAAGTATTTGGCTGAATATGAGCAGATAATATTCCCGAAACACTTCAGAATTCATCCGGCTGCTTCTGTCAGCAGTCACATCATCAATAAATACAAGAGAACCAGTTCCATTGGCAGCCATACATGCCCACGCCATGACACTACCACCACCATGCTTCACTGATGAGGTGGTATGCTTAGGATCATGAGCAGTTCCTTTCCTTCTCCATACTCTTCTCTTCCCATCACTCTGGTACAAGTTGATCTCGGTCTCATCTGTCCATAGGATGTTGTTCCAGAACTGTGAAGGCTTTTTTAGATGTCGTTTGGCAAACTCTAATCTGGCCTTCCTGTTTTTGAGGCTCACCAATGGTTTCCATCTTGTGGTGAACCCTCTGTATTCACTCTGGTGAAGTCTTCTCTTGATTGTTGACTTTGACACACATACACCTACCTCCTGGAGAGTGTTCTTGATCTGGCCAACTGTTGTGAAGGGTGTTTTCTTCACCAGGCAAAGAATTCGTCGGTCATCCACCACAGTTGTTTTCCGTGGTCTTCGGAGTCTTTTGGTGTTGCTGAGCTCCCCGGTGCGTTCCTTCTTTTTAAGAATGTTCCAAACAGTTGTTTTGGCCACGCCTAATGTTTTTGCTATCTCTCTGATGGGTTTGTTTTTTCAGCCTAATGATGGCTTGCTTCACTGATAGTGACAGCTCTTTGGATCTCATCTTGAGAGTTGACAGCAACAGATTCCAAATGCAAATAGCACACTTGAAATGATCTCTGGACCCTTTATCTGCTCATTGTAATTGAGATAATGAGGGAATAACACACACCTGGCCATGGAACAGCTGAGAAGCCAATTGTCCCATTACTTTTGGTCCCTTAACAAGTGGGAGGCACATATGCAAACTGTTGTAATTCCTACACTGTTCACCTGATTTGGATGTAAATACCCTCAAATTAAAGCTGACAGTCTGCAGTTAAAGCACATCTTGTTCGTTTCATTTCAAATCCATTGTGGTGGTGTATAGAGCCAAAAATGTTAGAATTGTGTCGATGTCCCATTATTTATGGACCTGACTGTAATTGTATAGATCCTGCGATGGTAGTCCTGGGGCTCGTGGGGGTGAGAGGAAGGAACGATTCAATCCAATGAGGAACATTGCCATCTGACAACACTTCCAACAGTGTGAATGCTGAAGAGTCTGAGAGCAGCTGCAGCATTGGAACAGGGGGAAGGCAGGAGACATTGGCCGGCATAGAAGTGAGTACAATACTTCTGACTTTCATCTGTTAGCATTGTTGCTTTAATGCCCTAGAAATCACCCATTGACCTTTAAAAACTTTGAGTGTATAACAGGATACTCCATTAGACTCAAGTCATTATGTTGTCATAATTTAGGAACATTCCTGTGCTGCTTTATGGAACAAGAAAGTCCTAATGCAGAGACCAGAAGGTCTATTATTAGATAGGCCCCTCTCTGGGCACAGACAGACGGGGAAGGTGTGGTTGGGGGGTTTGATGGCTTCCAGAGTTTGCTAACCACACGGTGATTATTTGCTGCGGTTAACCCCGCTCAGACGAAGCAGAAAGGCACTTTGGGGCCTCTCAATTTCCAGCCTAAACGCCCTCCAGGTCTTGGGATGTTTAATGAGATAATAGAAGCTGTGATGTAATAAGCTATTTGGAATATGGAACCATTTTGGCTGAAGATGTGTTGGGCCGCAGCTTCAACAGCATCGTGCATCAAAATAGAGACTTTGTTGGTGAAGCTGCGATCCACAAACAGCAGGATAAGTTAGCCCAATATCTAAAATCTCATATATATTTTTTTTTTGTTATATTTTTCAAAATCTGCAGCTTTCATTAAAACAGTAGCACGGGTCGAAAACAGAAAACAGTCCATCAAGTTTAACCAATAATAAAATAGAAGACCTGGTAATCCCATCGTTTCTATCTATCCCACATTCCAACACTGTTAAATTCACCCATGGTCTGCATTTTGTCTATCCACTTTCTGAGTGGGCATGCCCAAATTATGCCCACTTTACACGTTGGTCCCTCCAAGACCCCACCTCTAAATAGGCAAGATTCTCTCATCATGCCCACTTTACATGTTGGTCCTTCCAAGACCCCACCTCTAAATAGGCAAGATTCTCCCATCATGCCCACTTTACATGTTGGTCCCTCCAAGACCCCACCTCCAAATAGGCAAGATTCTCTCATCATGCCCACTTTACATGTTGGTCTCTCCAAGACCCCACCTCTAAATAGGCAAGATTCTCTCATCATGCCCACTTTAAACGTTGGTCCCTCCAAGACCCCACCTCTAAATAGGCAAGATTCTCCCATCATGCCCACTTTACATGTTGGTCCCTCCAAGACCCCACCTCTAAATAGGCAAGATTCTCCCATCATGCCCACTTTACATGTTGGTCCCTCCAAGACCCCACCTCTAAATAAGCAAGATTCTCCCATCATGCTCACTTTACATGTGTCACGATCCACCCGACGGTATCTCTAGCAACCCCCAGAACGGGATTCCCCAGGGCGCGGGGTCTAAGCCCCAATCTGCTTATTCACCAGGGCCGCTGATGGTGGGAATGGACTTGGAGCAGACTGAGACCAGGTCGTGACCCCTGAGTGCACCCGACTGTGGTAGAGGGAACCTCCGGAGGTATGTATCGGAAGAGAGCCTGATGTGAAGAGGCTGGCAGACCTGGGCAGTGGTGACCGGATCCGTGCAGGATGGATGGATGACAGAGTACGTGTAGCGTAGTCAAGCAGGCCGGGTCGGTAACAGCAGAGGCAGAACGGTACAGAGCTGCAGACAGAGAGTAGTCGGGTCACAAGCCAGGTTTCAGCAACAGGAGGTCAGGTAATCAGGAGTAAGCAAAAGAATAGTCAGACGAGCCAGAGATCGGAGCAGGAAATGGTCAGCAAAGGTGAGGATCAAGCAGGGTCGGCAACAAGGTATCTCACGCAGGAACAGACGAGCAGCGAACAGGGAATGAAAACCATACGGCAATGTGAGCATTGCACGAGCTGGTTTAAATAGCCTGCCCGGCGCCGACAGGCGCGCCTGGGTCCTAGTGCCTGCCTGCCTGTATGTCTTGTCGGGATCCTACGCCTGTGCAGATTTGTGCGCCGTGGTGATCTCTGGGATTCCTGACAACATGTTGGTCCCTCCAAGACCCCAACTCTAAATAAGCAAGATTCTCTCATCATGCCCACTTTACATGTTGGTCCCTCCAAGACCCCACCTCTAAATAGGCAAGATTCTCTCATCATGCCCACTTTACAGGTTGTTCCTGCACATAAGGGTTTACCAAATAATTTTTTGTGTAGCAGTTCTTGACGGTCACTGAAGGCAGAAGGGCAGGTGTGAAAGCTTTCATTAAAACAGTAGCACGGGTCGAAAACAGAAAACAGTCCATCAAGTTCAACCAATAATAAAATAGAAGACCTGGTAATCCCATCGTTTCTATCTATCCCACATTCCAACACTGTTATTATTATTATTATTATTATTATTATTATTACATCGAGTTTATATAGCGCCAAAGGGTTTGCTCAGCGCTAACTGTTAACTTCACCCTTGGTCTGCATTTCGTCTATCCACTTTCTAAGTGGGCATGCCCAAATCATGCCCAATTTACATGTTAGTCCCTCCAAGACCCCACCTCTAAATAGGCAAGATTCTCTCATCATGCCCACTTTACATGTTGGTCCCTCCAAGACCCCACCTCTAAATAAGCAAGATTCTCCCATCATGCCCACTTTACATGTTGGTCCCTCCAAGACCCCACCTCTAAATAGGCAAGATTCTCCCATCATGCCCACTTTACATGTTGGTCCCTCCAAGACCCCACCTCTAAATAGGCAAGATTCTCTCATCATGCCCACTTTACATGTTGGTTCCTCCAAGACCCCACCTCTAAATAAGCAAGATTCTCCCATCATGCCCACTTTACATGTTGGTCCCTCCAAGACCCCACCTCTAAATAGGCAAGATTCTCTCATCATGCCCACTTTACATGTTGGTCCCTCCAAGACCCCACCTCTAAATAGGCATGATTCTCCCATCATGCCCACTTTACATGTTAGTCCCTCCAAGACCCCACCTCTAAATAGGCAAGATTCTCTCATCATGCCCACTTTACAGGTTGGTCCTGCACGTAAGGGTTTACCAAATAATTTTTTGTGTAGCAGTTCTTGGCGGTCACTGAAGGCAGAAGGGCAGGTGTGAAAACTTTCCCTGTAAATTATTTCACTGGTAGGGGCCTTGCTTTTAGAAATGTCCTAAAAACTTTGACATCCCCAAAAATGGGGCCTCAAATTATGGCACTCACAAAATTCTAGGATATGTTCTGAAGAGCGCCTGGTACAAAAATACAAAAGTTAGTTTTTGGTACATTTAATGGTTATGAGCATCAACACGTTTCGATGGAAAAAGCCTCAACTTTCTTCAAGGCTTCACCTGTGATAGGGTTTGCTGAAGACTAGCCTCTTCTAACACCACTAACAATAGCTTGCTGAGGCTAAGTTGGGACACAAAAAATGATCAATGTTACATGAAAAAAAACTATTTATATATATATATATATATGTGTATATATATATATATAATTATTTTTTACAGAAAGTATACCCGGGTGGGAATCTTGAGTGGTGGGTCTAGGTGGCTGCAGGGGTAGAAGTCCTTGATGAAGTCCTAAATTGTCAGAGTAGCTGGAAGGGGTTTCTGGGTCTTTGAAGGTGGTGCTGGTTAAAATTTAATGGGGAATGGTGGGTTGGGCCCATATCAGGTGAGGGTGTCCCTTCCTAAAATTAGGTTATGTTGGAAACAGGTAGTTGGTGATCCATTTGTAGCTATGTACCTTGGTGGTGAATTGTCTTTAAGGCACTGTAATAGCATCTGGGGGACTTGATGGGACGTTTAAAGAAAACACAGCCTGTTTCCTGATTATATGTGCCTTCAAAGATCTCAGACCACGTACAAGGTCAGTTTTCATATATACTTTGAGTACTGTCCGTGATACTTATTTTAAATTTGAACTAACATACAATTTTTCAATTTCAGAGTAATTTTGGCATTTTCAGTGTTTGACAAAGAAGGTACCGTATATACTCGAGTATAAGCCGACCCGAATATAAGCCGAGGTACCTAATTTTACCACAAAAAACTGGGAAAAACTATTAACTCGAGTATAAGCGGTGGGAAATGAGGCACCTACTAGTCAATGTAAAAAATAAAGTTTGAGGAATAGTGCCCCATCATTAGTATCAGTGTAAGGAATAGTGCCCCATCATTGGTGTCAGTGGGAGGAATAGTGCCCCATCATTGGTGTCAGTGGGAGGAATAGTGCCCCATCATTGGTATCAGTGGGAGGAATAGTGCCCCATCATTGGTGTCAGTGGGAGGAATAGTGCCCCATCATTGGTATCAGTGGGAGGAATAGTGCCCCATCATTGGTGTCAGTGGGAGGAATAGTGCCCCATCATTGGTATCACTGGGAGGAATAGTGCCCCATCGTTGGTGTCAGTGGGAGGAATAATGCCCCATCATTAGTATCAGTGACACCAATGATGCGGCACTATTCCTCCCACTGACACCAATGACACTTGCTGACCCCTGTTGCAGTATGGTGCTGCTGCAGCCAGCATATGTGGTTGCAGCAGCACCTCTGCACTGCACACTTACCGGCTTTTCCCTCACTCGATTTTCGCGGGTCCGCTCGGCTCCGCCTCCTCGCCCGTGATTGTCCGCCTGTGTACCTTTCCTGAGCTACAGTTCTGGCGGCCAATCACCGGTGAGGAGGCGGAGCCAAGCGGCAGGAGTGAGGGAGTGGCCAGAGTGACGGAAGGAGCAGCGCTTCCTGGATGGATCATCGTGGGAGCCAGGCAAGAGACAGCAGCCCTCTGCCCACCCCTGTACGTGCCCCCCTTGACGGAGCCTCGCGCCCCCCCTGGCAGGCGTTGACTCGAGTATAAGCCGAGGGGGCCGTTTTTCAGCACAAAAAATGTGCTGAAAAACTCGGCTTATACTCGAGTATATACGGTAGTAAGCCTCAAAGGAAAGAGATTGCGATTTCTCTTACATGGTTATGTAATGGATCCTAAATTGACAAGAACAGAGGAAGGTGACGAAAGACTTGTGCATTCATCTTCATCGATCTACAGTATGTAATATTCAACTAATTCCACGTATGTACTGCTTCCACCTGGCAACCATTAAAATGAAAAAAAAAAAGTCTCCATGTGCTCTTCAATAGTCTACAAAGATCTATGGAAACATGACAAGTAATCAGCACTGTTCTCAAAGTTATATATTTCACACTCAAAAGCCTCATTCACACTGGGTGTTTAGCACCAATGCATGAGGCTTCAGCATTTATGTGCAGCCCTATCCAGATCTGCCCAGCCCCACTGCCAACAGCCTGTCAAAGTCTATGAGAGACTGATGTAAATTGTTAGACAGGGTCAGTTCGGTTTTGTTGCAGGCTGGCTGGTGAGTATACTGGGGCTTTTTTTGTTTTTGAACTGCATTGCCCTTCCATGTACTTCTTGCTGCAAAGGCAAGTTATAGGTTGCGGCAGTTGCCATTTGTATGTATAGTTGGTGAATTGGTATGGGATGCACTGGACACCTTCCTCTGCCATTGTTCACTTGCTGGGTATCCCATGCATTCCTGTACCTTTAAGGAGGGGTAGGCTTCTTCCCTGCATACCCGCCCTTCATCTATCCATTACTATATGTGCTCCAACTTGGGAGACTCTCAAAGTTATAGAATTAGGACTGCAGTACATTGGTGTGCCTTGACATGGCCTCTGCAACTTACCCATACATTTGCAAATGTGTGCAACTAAACCCCTTGTTTTTAATGTGAACTGTTAGACAGGGCCAATTTGGTTTTGTTGCACGCTGGTTGGTAAGTGAGCTGGGAATTCTTGCTTGTTTTTGACATGCATTGCCCTTCCAAGTGCTTCTTGCTGCAAAGGCTAGTTATAGGTTGGAGTGGTTGCCATTTGTCTGTATGAGAGGCTGTCAGCTGCTGTGGCTGGATAGGGCTGGATAGTGCACCTAGTGGTATACAGTATGCACCCAGGGATGAACGCTCAAAACGCAGACTGCTTGTGTTCTGAGCAGGGGCGGACTTACAACTCATGGGGGCCCCTGGGCAATTGGGTATCATGGGGCCCCTGTGTCCTTGCCCAAACTCAAAAAAGCCTATGAAAAAGGTACCAGGGGCATCTCACGGGGTCCCCTACTGACCCCGGGCCCTCGGGCAGTGCCCGGGTTTCCAAATGGTCAGTCTGCCCCTGGTTCTGAGCAATCGTCCCTGGGCACATACTACCCAAATGCAAGTACAACTAGAAGCACCATCCAGTCCTGTCAAGCTGCAGCAGTGGTGCTGGACGTTGCACCTGTACTCTCTAAATACCAGATCCTCATGCCCCAGGGCTAAATGCCAAATGTGCATGAGGCCTAATACTATTTTGCAGAGCCAATCTTGAAAGTAAGAAGATTCCTTACAAACAGTAAGCCCAGGATAGGTTCAGCCCAGGATGGGTTCAGCCAGTGGTGGGACAAGGTCATCCAATGTTCAGGGCAAAGATCCAAACAGTGCCCTTATCCCCCCCGCCTCATCCATTTAAAACTGAACACATATTAATAACACAGGTTCTGGGGCAAATTTACTGCAGATAAGGCACCAAGTGAGTTTAATTACCACCTTGATCAGCCAAAGGGCCTGTGTAATTAATATGTGTTCGGGTTTAAAGGGATGAGGTGGCAACCCTACACTCACCTTGTCTGGGCCCTGGGTGCAACAGCACTGTTCAAAAGTAAAACAGTCAAGTAAAGTACTGATGTCACAAATGCAAATACTAAAGATACTTTCTCGGGTTGTATTTATATTTCAAAGCCAGGGATTCTTTTTTCCGTTCCCCTAAAATGCATGACTCATGGTGCAGATAATGACCGGCACAGGGTCTGCCTTCCAAGTCTTCCCCAACCATTGTTGAGATCATCCTTGAAGCTGATCTTCAGTACTTGTGGTTTGTAGCCATTATGGTATTAGTCTGTGACTATAAAGGATGAGCAGACATGACTATCAGTATGAGTAACTGGGAAAACCAAAATATGAACCATTGTTTTCTCAGATTCAGCCCTCAAGGCCCACAAATCAGTGCATGAGTTTTCCCAGGAGCCTGTAGGAAAAACAGAACTGGCACCCACAGCAAACCTGCCTGCTGCTGTCACCTCCATTGCATAAAGTATTTACTGGTCTTGGCCTGGCAATATCACATAAGTGGGGTTAAAGTAAAACAATGGGCAAAATTAAAAATTACATACAGTTGTTTTCAAAATAATAGCAGTGTTTTGAAAAAAGTGAATAAAGCTCAAAATCCTTCTAATAGCTTTTATTTCCATACACACAAATGCATTGGGAACATTTGTGTTGTTCCTCTAAAATAATTGAAGAAAAGTGAATATTAGACGGTTCAAAAAAATAGCAGTGTTTGTATTCTTCTTTACAAACTCAAACATTCACTATATAAACTGAAAAATGTTGGAAGATTTTGCTTTCCTTTGAATGACTTAATGAATATTTGGTTGTAGTCGCACTGTTTCTGAGAACTGCTGTACATCTGTGTTGCATGGAGTCACCCAACTTCTGGCCCCTGTGATCAGGTATTCCAGCCCAGGATGATTGGACTACATTCCACAGTTCTTCTCTATTTCTTGGTTTTGCCTCAGAAACTGCATTTTTGATGTCACCCCACAAGTTTTCTATTGGATTAAGATCCGGGGATTGGGCTGGCCACTCCATAACGTCAATCTTGTTGGTCTGGAACCAAGATGTTGCACATTTATTGGTGTGTTTGGGGTCGTTGTCTTGTTGGAACACCCATTTCAAGGGCATTTCCTCTTCAGCATAAGGCAGCATGACCTCTTCAAGTATTCTGATGTATTCAAACTGATCCATGATCCCTGGTATGCGATAAATAGGCCCAACACCGTAGTATGAGAAACATCCCCATATCATGATGCTTGCACCACCATGCTTCACTGTCTTCACAGTGTACTGTGGCTTGAATTCAGTGTTTGGGGGTCGTCTGACAAACTGTCTCCGCCCACTAGACCCAAAAAGAACAATCTTACTTTCATCAGTCCACAAAATTTCTCTTTAGGCCAGTCAATGTGCTCTTTGGCAAATTGAAACCTCTTCAGCACATGTCTTTTTTTCAACAGTGGGACTTTGTGGGGGCTTCTTGCAGATAGCTTGGCTTCACATAGGCGTCTTCTAATTGTAACAGTCCTCACAGGGAACTTTACACCTTTCATCTTCCTGGAGCTGATTGTTGGCTGAGTCCTTGCCATTTTGGCTATTCTTCTATCCATTCGAATGGTAGTTTTTCACTTTCTTCCACGTCTTTCAGGTTTTGGTTGCCATTTTAAAGCATTTGCGATCATTTTAGCTGAGCAGCCGATCATTTTTTGCACTTCTTTATATGTTTTCCCCTCTCCAATCAACTTTTTAATCAAGGTATGCTGTTCTTCTGAACAATGTCTGGAACGACCCATTTTCCTCAGAATTTCAGAGAGAAATGCACTGTAACCAGCATGTACAACATTTGCTGCCTTCCTTCCTTATATAAGGGCAATAATTGCCACCTGTTTTTCAAAGAATGAATGACCTCACTAATAGAACTCCACCCGGCTATTATTTTGAACATGCCCCTTTCAATGAGTGATTCAATTACACAGAATCAGCAGCATGCATGTCATGACTGTTGGGTCTGTTGGATTTCTATTACTCTACTAGACCTGCTAGTAAATTATTTGCCATGTAGAAATATCATTTCTACCAAACACAGTGATTGATCCGGTTAGTGATGTCTGGCTGCTATTATTTTGAACACAACTGTATATGCATACTTACATCCCGGTACATTGTTACCAGCACTCGCGATCTGTATTTCAGCCACTCACTTTCAGCATGCCCAAATCATGCCCACTTAAATGCTGGTCCCACCTAGACCACACATTTAATTAGGCAGGGACCTCCCTTTGTGCCCATTCTACATTCCAAACCCTTTCTGCATATGCTTTATTACTTGTTGATCCTGCTAGGAAATCTGAGATTTTTCACTTCACCTTGCAATAATGTAGTAAAAATGTGTATGTGTTTTTGCCCCATTTTTACCGCGCTTTTGCTGCGTTTCTGTTGCATATTGCACCTGAGAAAAAATAAGTGTGACTCACAAAACACCAAAAATGCAACCACAGGTACGGTTTTGACTCATTTTCCAAAGGGAAGGTTTGTTTTTGGTGTGGTTTTTTTTACTGCACCAAAAATGCAGCAAGCAGGACTTTAAACAATGCAATGGACCCACAACTGACCAGTGTGAAGAATTCCATAGGATTTAATAGGATGCATTTTTAAACATAAAAACAAAAGAAAAACAGATCAGTGTGAAAGCAGCCTAACTGTACTTATTTTGTCACTTAGGGCCCGTTCACACTGATCAGTTTTTCTTCCGTAACGGACTTACTAAAAGCGGAAGAAAAATGCATGACCATTATAACTGACCTGATACCCAAATACTACCCTACCCGTGCCCTCCGCTCCTCACAGGTCCTCTTACTCTCTAGCTCCCTGGTCTCCTCCTCCCGCGCCCGATTGCAGGACTTCTCCAGGACTTCCCCTATCCTCTGGAACTCCCTACCCCAATCCATCAGACTGTCAGCTACCCTCCTCACCTTCAGGCGCACCCTGAAAACCCTCCTCTTCAGGGATGCCTACCCCAACCTCACCTAACACCCGACCTCACCTAACAACTAACCTCTCCCACTCCTCCCACCACTCCATCCCCCACAGCCATCTCCTCCTGTACCACCTTCCCCTGCCTCCTAGATTGTAAGCTCGAAACAGCAGGGCCCTCGAACCCCTCGTAGTGTATTGTTACTGTCTTGTCTCATGTACTGTCCCCCACTATAATGTACAGCGCTGAGCATACCCTTTGGCGCTATATAAATACAGTATAATAATAATAATGATATCCTATTGAACTATTCAAATCAGTCAGTTGCATTTTTAAACGATGTGCATACTGTAGTAATGCACCTCTCCATGGAAACAAATGTAAAACGCATCAAAAACACACTAACAGTTGTATTTTTGGTGCTTTTTTGGGTCACAAGTCCTTTATTCACAGGTGCAGAATGCACCAGAAATGCATATGCGTTTTTATTGTGTTTTTGAAGTGTGACAATGTGAAAGCAGCCTTATAGGGTGACAACGCTATTTGTTCTGCAGTGAAAATGGACATCAGCATTGTCACTCAGGGTAGTTAAGGACAAACATGAAGTTTTAAACAGTCTTTATGTTAGAGACAAAAAGTAAAGCCCAACTCCAGCGAACACTTTTTTAACCACTTCAAGTCCGGACACTTTCACCCCCTTCCTGTCCAGGCCAATTTTCAGCTTTCAGCGCTATCACACTTTGAATGACAATTGCGCGGTCATGCAACACTGTACCCATATGAATTTGTTTAACATTTTTTTGAGACAGATAAAGCTTTATTTTGGTGGTATTTATTCACCACTGGGATTTTTTTTTTTTGATATATAAATGAAAAAGTCCAAAACTTTTGAAAAAAGGTTTTTTCTTATAAAATTTTGCAAATAAATAATATTTCATCATAAATCTTGCCCCAAATTTATTCAGTTATCTTTTTAGTAAAAAAAAAACCCAAATTAGTTTATAACCAAAAATTATAATTAAAAAAAAATTTTTTTACATTCTTATATTATTTTTTCTATATTATTATTATTTATGTGTTTTTTTTTTCTACATACTGTCACCCTAGCAGTACAGTGTCAGTGACACTGTACTACTTGTGGGGGGTAATGAAGATTTTTTTTTTTACACTGATTGCTTTTACACCCATTAAGGCTGTAAAAGCAATCATTTCTCCTTCTCTCTGGCTGCATTCTTGCAGCCATTGAGAACTACTGTGTGAGATGTGATTGGTCACAGCTTGTCACATGGTACAAGGCTGTTGTGAATAGCCCTGTACCATGTGACCTCTGAGATCATTCACAGATTTCACATGTAGTAAGCAATGATGTGAGAGGTGACATCTTGCTTACTACTCTGCATGTGATTACTGATTGGCCAATCAGTGATCACATGATCGGGACCTCGCACAGAGGTCCCATACGATGATCAATGTTCCACTGTGTCCGAAGGACACAGCAGGCACCGGATCACGGTGCTGCGCGCTCCCAGGGAGCACGCTCAGTCCAAAATGGCTTGCGCCGTTTATGAACAGCAACCTGCCCCTGGACTGCCACCGTCTGGCCGTTTATATACAGCGGCCGGACGGCAAGTGGTTAAGCAATTACAGTTTTAGGATCCTTCAGGATGATGACCACAGCAGGTGATTGATACTGATCACTCACTGTGTTTTGGGGGGGGATGGCCCTGTCTGGTTTGTTTATGGGTCCCCATGGTTTATAACAGCAGCCCTGACCAGGGGCGGACTGACCATTTGGAAACTCGTGCACTGCCCGAGGGCCCGGGGTCAGTATGGGGCCCCATGAGTTGCCCCTGGTACCATTTTCATAGGCTTTTTTGTGTTTAGGCAAGGACACAGGGGCCCCATGATCCCCTATTGCCTGGGGGCCGCATCAGTTGTCAGTCCGCCGCTGGCCCTGACTGTAACACTAATTAGCAATACAAGCCTTTTCTGTGTTTCGCTTTGCTACTAGGGACCCAACCCGGCTTATACTACCTGTCCAGTAGAAGTACTTCATTAGCTATTAGCAAGACAAAACCGTGCTTTAGGGCCCATTCGGACCTAGGCATCCTTGTAGGTTGCTCATCACAGCGTCTAATTAAATACGCCCACGTGGGGCTGGCATGCTTCAAAGCTCCTTTTTTTTCCTTAAAAACAAGTCTTGTTTGTGTTTCTGGGTTATCTGCAGCAATAAACAGGCTCCATGGTGCTCTCAGAGCCGGCTGTGAATTAAACTCGTATTGTATCATGTTGTCAGAATTTTGCACATTCCACAATTGCTACATCTCTTCTTTTCCACATGCATTGCAACACGCCTTGGCAAAGGTCTCAGGGACAAAGGACAAGTGAAGGTCGGCGCCTAAAGACAGAAACAAACATATCCTTGAAGGATCTCATGACGTCTCTCAAATTAGCTCCTCCTCCTGAAACGCTGTTTTTATTGGGGAAGACATTTAAAGCTGAAGTTTATTTATATCTTGCCTTAACTTGTTTCTCCCTTCTCCCCCCACCAATCGACATGTTAAAAAGAGTTTAAATAAAATCTTTACATTTTCATTATATTATTTTATGTTGAGCATAACGGATCTGTGATTCTATATGCAGTGCAGGCAGATCATGGCTGGTGGGAGGAGCCTGCAGAGTGCTGTACATAGATTTTTGCATCCTGGCTCCCTTTCTTAGCACTCATCTCAAAAACCTCTAGGCCTGATTCAAGAAGCTATCTTCCCTGTGTTAAACTATGCATCCAAATCCTACCTTGGCTAATTGTCCATATAGATCCTCATTGGGTCAACCGTGCATCTAAATCCTTCTTGGGACAACTGTACATCCAGAAGCTCACTAGATCAGTTTTGTATACAAATCCTCCCTGGGCGAACTGCACATCCAGAACTTCCATGGGTCACCTGGAAATGAAAATGATCCCTGAGCTAACCGTGCATTTAGATCCTGCTTGGGCTAACTATGCACTCAAATGTTCCCTGGGCCAAAGGTGCATCAAGAAACTTCCTAAGTTATCTTTGCGTCCATGACCTCCCTGGGCTACCTGTGCTACAAATCCTTTTGGGATCACCTGTGCATCCAGATCCTCCCTGGGTCACCATGCAAATCCCCCCTGAGCCAAGTGTGCATCTAGAACCTCCTTGGCTCAACTGTGCATTCAGAACCCCCCTGGGCCAACTGTGTAGCTAAATCCCTCCTGGGCCAGTTGTGAATCTCAAATTTCCCTTTGTCAACTGTGCATCCAAATCCTCCCTGGGCCAATTGTGCCTCCAGAACCTTCCTGGGAAAATTTTGCATCCTGGGACAACTGCAAATCCAGAATATCCCTGGGCTAATTGTGCATCCAGATCCTCCTTAGGTCCACTGTGCAGAAGCTCACTAAGGAAACTTTGTATACAAAACCTTCCTGGACCATCTTTACATCCAAATCCTTCCGGGGCCAACTGTGCATCCAGAACTTCCCTGGGCCACCGGACCATGCAAATTATCCCTGAGCCAACTGTGCATTTAGATCCTCCTTGGGCCAACTGTGCACCCAAATCCTCACTGGGTCAACTGTGCATTCAGAACCCTCCTGAGAAAATTGTGCATCCTGGGACAACTGCAAATGCAGACTCTCCCTGGGCTAATTATCCAGATCCTCCTTGGGTCAACTCTGCATCCAGAAGCTCTATAGATCAACTTTGTATACAAAACCTCCCTGGGCCATCTTTACATCCAAATCCTCCCTGGGTCAACTGCGCTTCCAGAACCTCCCTGGGTCACCTGACTATGCCAATTATCCCTGAGCCAACTGTGCCTCCAAATTTTCCCTGGGCCAAAAGGTGCATCAAGAAACTTCCTTAGTTTACTTTGCAGCCAGGACCTCCCTGGGCCACCTGTGTATCAAACCCTTTCTGGACCACCTGTGCATCCAAATCTTCCCTGGGCCAACTGTGCATCCAGAATCTCCCTGAGTCACTTGACCATGCAAATCCTCCCTGAGCTGACTGTGCATCCTGAACCTCCTTGGGCTAATTGTATCTTTCCTGGACAACCTGTGCATCCAAATCCTCCCTACGTTAACTACGCTTTAAAATCCTCCTAGGGCCAACTGTGCATTAAAAACCACTCTGGGCCAGCTGTGAATCTCAAACCTCCATATGCCAACTATGCATTCAAATCCTCCCTGGGCCAATTGTGCATCTAGAATCTTCTTGGGAAAACTTTGCATTCTGGGACAACTGCAAATCCAGAGTCTCCCTGAGGTAATTGTGCATCCAGATCCGCCTTGAGTGAACTGTGCATCCAGAAGCTCACAAGGTCAACTGTGTATACAAAATCTTCCAGGGCCATCTTTACATCCTAATCCTCGTTCGGCCAACTGTCCATCCAGAGCTTCCCTGGGCCACCTGACCATGCAAATTATCCCTGAGCCAACTGTGCATTTAGACCCTCCTTGGGCCAAATGCGCACCCAAATCCTCATTGAGTCAATTGTGCATCCAGACCCTTCCTGGGAAAACTTTCCATCCTGGGACAACTGGAAATCCAGAATCTCCCTGGGCTAATTTTGCATCCAGATCCTCCTTGGGGAAACTGTGCATCCAGAAGCTCACAAGGTCAACTTTGTATATAAAGCCTTCCTGGGCCATCTTTATATCCAAACCCTTCCTGGGTCAACTGCACATCCAGAACTTCCCTGGGCCACCTGACCATGCAAATGATCCCTAAGCCAACTGTGCATTTAGATCATCCCTGGGCCAACTGTGCACCCAAATACGCACTGGGCCAATTGTGCATCCAGACCCTTCCTGGGAAAACTTTCCATCCTGGGACAACTGCAAATCCAGAATCTACCTGGGCTAATTTTGCATCCAAATCCTTCCTGGGTCAACTGTGCATCCAGAACTTCCCTGGGCCACCTCGCCATGCAAATTATCCCTGAGCCAACTGTGCATTCAGATCATCCCTGGGCCAACTGTGCACCCAAATCCGCACTGGGCAATTTGTGCATCCAGAACCTGGAAAGCCTTTGCATTCTGGGACCACCGCAAATCCAGAATCTCTCTGGGCCAACGACAGTATGCCTTCATAACCTCTCTGGGCTAAATGTGCACCCAGAACCTATCTGGGAGAGCTGCACCTCCAGGGTAAAATCTGCATTCATACAAAGCATAATATTATGGAGCAATTTATTCCAAACTGCACACCTCCGTGTCAAGCTTGTTGGCCACTACACGTGCAGTGTATGGAAATAATGGCGTCTATTGAGTTAGGCTATGGTGAGGTGGAAGAAAAGGAACCTAAAGGCTTTCCACTAAACCAGAAGCCAGTATTTTCATGTACTACACTGAAGAAGATAGCCAACCAGCCTAAAACAAGTGACTCACTGGACAGCCTTGGAGCTCGCACCTTTAAAAACAAGTTGGAATGGTATTCTCTTGAATGTGTTGTAACATGCTTTTCAGCAGCGCTCTGTCTGATCCTCGCTCAAAGACAAAACAAACATGCGACAGTAAGGAATAAATCAAACTTTCCTGACTCATTTGTTTAGTTTGAGAAGATTTTTCCACGTCTCTAGTCGCTCTATAATTTTGTGTTTTCCCCGTTACCATAACAGCCCGCATTGTTTATATTCCTGCTAAGTTATTGCACCACTCGGGGCTCCGATATCTGGACTCTCCTGTCCTAGATCCAAGTTGGGCTGCACAGTCAGAGGTGACCTCAGGCTGCTCCGTGACACACCACCGCCAACTATCCCGGCCGGCAGTATTAGAGATGAGCCAATTCATCTGCTGGGTTCAAGGTTTACAGCACATAGCTAGGAATAGCCAGGAATAATGATCCAATGGATTCATCTTCAAGTTTGTTCTACTTCTTTTATTTCACATGCCTTTATTTCAATTTTTCTATACCTCTACAAGCTGCCAGAGATTTTTTTTTTATAAATTTCATATTTTCGAAAGCTGAACTGAAGGCAATAAAACCTTCATTTAAATACAGGGGTTGGACAAAAAAATGGAAACTGTTGGAAGGCAACATGTTTTTTATATCAAACATTTATGGATTCTTACTGCCTGGTTATCAAAGAACCATTTGACCTGTTGGATGTCATCTCAGAGTGTCAAGGCTCATGTACCCTGCAGCTGATAAACTCACGTTTAGGAGCTGTTCAGAATTTTTTTTTCACCAGCCCCTGAAGTCTCCCTAATGTTTCCCTATGTGTCCATGTACACATCGTCATTTACAGTCATTTACAGGCATTTGAGTTTACAGTCGTTTTTTGAATGCAGAAAACTTGCGTTCAGCAGTCGATTTTATCAGCGTTTCAAATGCAAAACGCTTGTAAGCGCGGCTAAACGTTACAAATCGCGTTTATAAGCGTTTGAAATTTTTTTTTAACTCTTCCAGTTCCCGATGCTATCCAGAGCCTTTTTTCATCATGAAAAATGCATGCAAAGCGTTTTTAAGGTACTCAGATGGACAAAACACTGAACACAGGATGTTCCTACCAAGCTTGTCACACATTGTAATGACCAATTCACACCTCAGACCTCTCCCACCCATGGAAACAAAAGATATGTTAACCATTAACAAAAGATATGTTAATGACCATTCACACCTTAGACCTCTCCCACCCTTGGAAACAAAAGATATGTTAATGACCATTCACACCTCAAATTCCTCATGAAGACCCCCTGCCAGGTGACCTTAATGACTCCCTCCACCAGACACCTTTCCCACCCTTGGAAACAAAATGTTAATGAGCAACTCCCACCTAAACTAATCTCAACACATACTGCTGTCTCTGCTTCTACTCTCTGTATTTCTCTCAAACAGTCTAAAATAGTTAATAATTTACCACTTTTCAGTGCATTCTGGGCATTTTGGAGGTTTTCCTGTGTTTATCTTTAAAAAATGCTTCTAAACGCAAATGCACATAAACGCATTATGCAAACATGGCTAAACAGACTTTTTTAACCTATGTTTTCCAGCAGTCATTTCCATCGTTCAGAAGTGTCCCGTGTACATGGGGCCTCAGTATAAGAGTTTACAACAGGGTGTGTGTAACAAAAGGCTGCATACCAAAATCCTTGTCCTGGGTGTTCACACATACCCCCTAGTGGTGGGGCATGGAGATAAGAGAGCCTCAGCCCAGATTCCCTGATGACACGAAGATTAAAAGGAAAGATTCCATGGCTTCTAGCCAGAAGGAAGAAGCCAGATGTGGACTGGAATATTGACCTGGGTCAGGGCATTGTTGGCAGTATAGCAGTGCCCCTTGGTGGAGGCGACATACTTCCGGGAGGATGGCTGGGGACATACTACACTTCCTAATGCATAGGGAGAACAGCCCCTTATGAGTTTTGGACATTTGCTCATTGGACGGAGGACTACACCAGGCAGGTCAAGGGTGTGTGTTTTTGGGTGGTGCTTAAGAGGGCTTTTTGGCCATGCATCCCTCACCTTTTCTACCTGGGACCCAGCTAAAAAATACTCAGCTTTGAGGATGAACTTACGTAACGTATCATATTTGCTTTTATTCCTATATACTCTGCAATATTGGTTTATGGTCTGTCTCTCCAATCTAAGCATTGATAGTGTGATCTCTGTAACTTACAGTTGTGATGAGATAGCGATAACGTCAACCTCAGTTGGATACCACAGTCAGTGATTTAATCGATAAGACTCTTGTAGATCTTGTAAAGTTTATTCCATAAACTGAGAGAATCTTACAACAACGAATATTTGATAGGTCAAAAGATCATACTGTTTCTGCTCCATGCCATGAGGCTTGCTGCAATGCATTCCTGTGAAAGGGGGAGGGCTATCTGTACAACATTACCTAAACCAGCGGTTCTCAACCTGGGGGTCGAACGACCATTTCACAGGGGTCGTCTAAGACCATCGGAAAACACATATTTCTGATGGTCTTAGGAACCGAGACACCGCTCCTCTGTCTCAGGCGATGTGTGGGCGGGATGATATGCTGCCCCTGTCACCTGGCCACACCTCCGGGATCACTCAACAGCTCTGCCTCCTCGCCGCTGATTGGCCACCGGAACTGTAGCTCAGGAGAGGCACACAGGCGGCCAATCACCAGCGAGGAGGTGGAGCTTGGAGAGGAGGAGCTGAGCGGCAGGGCGCGTAGATCAAAGAAGATCGAGGGAGCTGCCGGAGCAAGTGAAGAGGAGAGCGGCCAGAGAAGGAAGACAGCTGACAGGTAAGTGCAAATTTTGCTGCTGCAGCCAGGTATGCAGGCTGTAGATGGGAGAGGGAGAGAGCGAGCCCAGGCTGGAGTAGGAGTCAGCAAGGTAAGTATCATTGGTGTCAGTGGGAGGAATAGTGCCCCATCATTGCTGTCACTAATACCAACGATGGGGCACTATTCCTCCCACTGACACCAACGATGGGGCACTATTCCTCCCCCCACTGACACCAACGATGGGGCACTATTCCTCCCCCCACTGACACCAACGATGGGGCACTATTCCTCCCCCCACTGACACCAACGATGGGGCACTATTCCTCCCCCCACTGACACCAACGATGGGGCACTATTCCTCCCCCCACTGACACCAATGATGGGGCACTATTCCTCCCACTGACACCAAGAATGGGGCACTATTCCTCCCCCCACCAACACCAACGATGGGACACTATTTCCCCCCCCCACTGACACCAATGATGGGGCACTATTCCCCCCCCTGACCCCAATGATGGGGCACTATTCCCCCCTCCACCACACTGACATCAATGATGGGGCACTATTCCTCCCACTGACACCAATGATGGGGCACTATTCCTCCCACTGATACCAATGATGGGGCACTATTCCTCCCACTGACACCAATGATGGGGCACTATTCCTCCCACTGACACCAATGATGGGACACTATTCCTCCCACTGACACCAATGATGGGGCACTATTCCTCCCACTGACACCAATGATGGGGCACTATTCCTCCCACTGACACCAATGATGGGACACTATTCCCCCCACTGACACCAATGATGGGGCACTATTCCCCCCACTGACACCAATGATGGAGCACTATTCCTCCCACTGACACCAACGATGGGGCACTATTCCTCCCACTGACACCAACGATGGGGCACTATTCCTCCCACTGACACCAACGATGGGGCACTATTTCTCCCACTGACACCAACGATGGGGCACTATTCCTCCCACTGACACCAACGATGGGACACTATTCATCCCACTGCCATCAGTGATGGGGCACTACTCCTTCCACTGACACCAATGATGTGGCACTTGTCCTCCCACTGCAAAATTACAGTTATGAAGTAGCAACGAAAATAATTTTATGGTTGGGGGTCACCACAACATGAGGAACTGTATTAAGGGGTCGCGGCATTAGAAAGGTTGAGAACCACTGACCTAAACCAAAGGAAAGGGAGGGGCAGAGACAAGATATAGAAAACACTTAAAGGCATATGACAGTCAATATGACAGTCATGTGAAACATGACAGTTTAGAGTTCTCTGTTAGTGTTTTACTTCCTTTGTAAATAAATAAGACCTTGCTTCTTTGAGCATTGTGCTTGTTATTATAGCTAATATTGCAGTATATTACGTCCATCAATATTGTCAGAGCTTTTATATATATATATATGCACACTAACTATATATAGGAACCGACAAATAGTACATAATTGTATGATAAATAGGGGGATTCCAGAAACCCCACCCCCTTATTATTTATTTCCATAATTTGCAGGTGTGCAAGTGACGACATGTTTCACTTGTGAGGACACCTAGCTAACAGGTGGGAAGCCTCACTTTCCTCATTCACTGCGTACGCTGCTAGTAATACAGAGTCATGTCAGAGCTTACTGAGCTTCAAAGAGGACAAATTGTTGGTGCCGCTTAGCTGGTGCCTCTGTGACTGTAGTTGCCAATTTATTTTCCGTGTTGTGAGGTCCAGGATCAAAGGCTATGACCACATATACAGTTTCCGGGAAAATGGCGTCTGATAAACATAAGCATGGTTGGCATGGTCAGCTGACCAAAAGAGACAAAAGGACATTGCGCAGGATTGTGACCTGGAATATGAAAACAATTGCTGCAAAAGTGACTGCAGAACTCAGTCTTCACAGGACTGATTTTAATTCTAATTCTAATGATTTTAGCTGAAACCTGCTGATCGGCCGTATCCAATCACAACACAGAGGTCTGTGCTTACAAACACGCAGAACTCTGTGGACACAGAACAGCGATCTGGCTGTTTCTTCTCCCTGAGAAACAAGGAAAAAAAACAGCCAGATCTGTAATTAAAAGCAGCACACATTACACATTGTTATTGTCAGGAATGGACTGGCCAGCAATGGTGGGACTCACCTGCCTTTTGATCTGCAGTACCAGGGCTGGCCAGCGGGTGCTCCCAGCAATCAGAGACTCAACCTTTCAGCCAGCTAACACCTGGAACTGATGATGCTGGGGTATTTAAGGGATGGCCAGACCCACAGACTCTGCCTTGGTGTTGTGTTCTCTTGGGCCCTGTATCCTGTTCCTGCTCTCTGTTCCTGTCTGATTCTCTGCTGACCCTGCTCTGATCCCTGGCTTGTCTGACCATCCCTCTGCCTGACCCTCTGTACTACGCTGCTTGCTACCTGTTCTGATCCCTGGCTTGTGACCCTGACCATCCCTCCGCCTGACCCTCTGTACTACGCTGCTTGCTACCTGCTGAACCTGGCCTGTGACCCCGACCCATCTCCGCTTGCTCCCCCTGTACCTACCTGCCCTATTGATATTGACCCGGCCTGCCTGACGACGCTTGCTTGTATGTACTGTTATCTGTGGGTGGTTGGTTTGGTTTGGTTGCACTGTATTATGTTTTAGTATTGCACTGCGTTTATGTTTGTATTGTTAGTGTTAATAAATTATATTGTTTATAACATATCTGAGGTCTGCGTTTCCCTGCATCAGTCACACACCTCTGGTCATACCTGGGAGCCCTGACATTACACCAAGGCCAATCCTGACCAGAAGTGGCTGCACAGGGAAGCCATCTTGGCTTGTTGATGGGAAGGATGGATCTTGATGAGGTTGAATATTTATATCTGCTAGTGTTTGATGACAGGGAGTATGCTTATCAAACTCTGAAGGAGTATACCCGGGATGAACTGCTAGAATGTATACGGCTCGCTCATGTTCTAGTAGATCAGGGCACAGAGTTCTCTGAGGTGCAGCCATTGATTGAGGTTTGTGCGGAGTTGGTTTCATCTGGTTCCCCCGAATGCAGGGATGAATTTTTGCCACCATTTAGTGCAGACCAGGTAGAGTCCCTGGTGTGGTTATTAGAGGATGATGTGGGTTACTTTCTGGAGCGTTATTCCACATGTTCACCACAGACACTAAGAGATTGTATAAACGCAGTGCAGTCATTGACCAGACAGGCTTTGTGTAAGCTCAGCTTTGTTCAACCCATACTGCAGACATGGACAGACTTGTTGCACCCAGCCTCAGTCAGCTTACAAAGACCCAGTCCTGCTTCTATTCTATTTCCTCAAAACTCTATTCCTGCATTCCCAACAGCTCCTCCTGCCCTGCTATCTACCGCATGTCAGTACCCTGTTCCCACTCGCTGCACCTATCCTGCCTTTAACCCTGTAAAAGAGCCCTCTGTAGCAACTGCTCCCTCTCCTGTTCCATCCTCCAGTTCTTTTCTGTCTCCAGCTGCTCCATTCGTTTGCAGACCTGCGTTTACTTGCAGTGCTCCAGTAGTTAAAACCAGAAAAAAGCGAAAATTCTTTCCAACCAATACCATCCTGCCAGTATCCAAACCGGTGAGCCTGCCTTCCGTGACTCAGCCTGAAGCCTCTACTCAGCCTGAAGCCTCTACTCAGCCTGAAGCCTCTACTCAGCCTGATGCCGGTACGCAGCCTGATGCCTCTCTTCAGCCTGATGCCGGTACGCAGCCTGATGCCTCTCTTCGGCCTGATGCCTCTCTTCGGCCTGATGCCTCTACTCGGCCTGATGCCTCTACTCGGCCTGAAGCCTCTACTCGGCCTGAAGCCTCTACTCGGCCTGATGCCTCTACTCGGCCTGATGCCTCTACTCGGCCTGATGCCTCTACTCGGCCTGATGCCTCTACTCGGCCTGAAGCCTCTACTCGGCCTGAAGCCTCTACTCGGCCTGAAGCCTCTACTCGGCCTGAAGCCTCTACTCAGCCGGACGCCGGCATTCAGCCTGATGCCTCTACCCAGCATGATGAACTGATCCAGCCTGACGATCCTATTAGGCCAGTTGACTCGATGCCCGCTGTTGATCCAGATGATCCGGTACCCGCTGTCGAGCCAAATGACCTGATGCCTGGTGACCCGATGCCCGCTGTCGAGCCAGACAATCCGGTACCTGATGACCCGGTGCTCACTGTCGTGCCTGTTGACTCGGAGCCCACTGCCTTGCCAGATGACGCGGTGCCCGCTGTCGAGCCAAATGACCTGATGCCTGGTGACCCGATGCCCGCTGTCCAGTCAGACGATCCAATGTCTGACCCAGTGCCCGCGGTCATACCAGTTGACTCGGAGCCCACTGCCTTGCCAGATGACGCGGTGCCTGCTGTCGAGCCAAATGACCTGATGCCTGGTGACCCGATGCCCGCTGTCCAGCCAGACGATCCAATGTCTGACCCAGTGCCAGCGGTCATCCCAGTTGACTCGGAGCCCACGGTTGTGCCTGGTGACTCGGCGCCCGCCACTCCGCCTGAGGGTCCGAGACCTGTCGCTCCGCCTGGGGGTCCGGCGCCCGCCGCTCCGCTTGAGGGTCCGAGACCTGTCGCTCCTCCTGGGGGTCCGGTGCCCGCCGCTCCGCCTGAGGGCCCGAGACCTGTCGCTCCTCCTGGGGGTCCGGCGCCCGCCGCTCCGCCTGAGGGCCCGAGACCTGTCGCTCCGCCTGGGGGTCCGGCGCCCGCCGCTCCGCCTGAGGGCCCGAGACCTGTCGCTCCATCTGGGGGTCCGGCGCCCGCCGCTCCGCCTGAGGGCCCGAGACCTGTCGCTCCGCCTGGGGGTCCGGCACCCGCCGCTCCGCCTGGGGGCACGATGCCTGTCGCCCCGCCTGGGGGCACGATGCCTGTCGCCCCGCCTGGGGGCACGATGCCTGCTGCTCCGCCCGGGGGCCCGGTGCCTGCTGCCCCGCCCGGGGGCCCGGTGCCTGCTGCCCCGCCCGGGGGCCCGGTGCCTGCTGCCCCGCCCGGTCGCCCCGCCCGGGGGCCCGGTGCCTGCTGCTCCGCCCGGGGGCCCGGTGCCTGCTGCCCCGCCCGGGGGCCCGGTGCCTGCTGCCCCGCCCGGGGGCCCGGTGCCTGCTGCCCCGCCCGGGGGCCCGGTGCCTGCTGCTCCGCCCGGGGGCCCGGTGCCTGCTGCTCCGCCCGGGGGCCCGGTGCCTGCTGCCCCGCCCGGGGGCCCGGTGCCTGCTGCCCCGCCCGGGGGCCCGGTGCCTGCTGCTCCGCCCGGGGGTCCGATGCATGTCGCCCCGCCCGGGGGCCCGGTGCCTGCTGCTCCGCCCGGGTGCCCGGAGTCCTGCCCGATGTGCCTCTGCCCGATGTGCCTCTGCCCGGAGTCCTGCCCGATGTGCCTCTGCCCGGAGTCCTGCCCGATGTGCCTCTGCCCGATGTGCCTCTGCCCGATGTGCCTCTGCCCGGAGTCCAGCCCGATGTGCCTCTGCCCGGAGTCCAGCCCGATGTGCCTCTGCCCGGAGTCCAGCCCGGTGTGCCTCTGCCCGGAGTCCAGCCCGGTGTGCCTCTGCCCGGAGTCCAGCCCGGTGTGCCTCTGCCCGGAGTCCAGCCCGGTGTGCCGCTGCCCGGAGTCCTGCCCGGTGTGCCAGTCTTTGATATCCCGCCAGTTACCAGACCCGGGCGGTGGAACATTTTGCCCAGCTAGGACTGTTTGGAGCGTCCTGAGGCCGCTCCTTGAGGGGGGGGTACTGTCAGGAATGGACTGGCCAGCAATGGTGGGACTCACCTGCCTTTTGATCTGCAGTACCAGGGCTGGCCAGCGGGTGCTCCCAGCAATCAGAGACTCAACCTTTCAGCCAGCTAACACCTGGAACTGATGATGCTGGGGTATTTAAGGGATGGCCAGACCCACAGACTCTGCCTTGGTGTTGTGTTCTCTTGGGCCCTGTATCCTGTTCCTGCTCTCTGTTCCTGTCTGATTCTCTGCTGACCCTGCTCTGATCCCTGGCTTGTCTGACCATCCCTCTGCCTGACCCTCTGTACTACGCTGCTTGCTACCTGTTCTGATCCCTGGCTTGTGACCCTGACCATCCCTCCGCCTTACCCTCTGTACTACGCTGCTTGCTACCTGCTGAACCTGGCCTGTGACCCCGACCCATCTCCGCTTGCTCCCCCTGTACCTACCTGCCCTATTGATATTGACCCGGCCTGCCTGACGACGCTTGCTTGTATGTACTGTTATCTGTGGGTGGTTGGTTTGGTTTGGTTGCACTGTATTATGTTTTAGTATTGCACTGCGTTTATGTTTGTATTGTTAGTGTTAATAAATTATATTGTTTATAACATATCTGAGGTCTGCGTTTCCCTGCATCAGCCACACACCTCTGGTCACACCTGGGAGCCCTGACAGTTAGGTACACAATTACCCTCTTGATTGCCTCTTGTTGTTAACCCCTTCCCAGCCAGTGTCAGGACAGTGTACAGTATTACCACTGATTACTGTACTGTATCAGTGTCACTAGTGACATCATTGTCAGCTAATGTCCCTCCCAGCCAGTGTCAGCTAGTGCCAGATTTCCTGCCACACTATCACAGTCCCATAAGATATAAGTCACTGATCACTGCTAATAGTATAGCATCTATAGCATTACTAGTATAGAATCTATCACCTATACTTAAAAAGCCCTCACTGGACCCCACCAACCTGAACAACTTAAGACCCATCTCCCCGCTCCCATTTACCTCTAAACTCTTAGATTGCTTAGTCTACAATCATCTTGGCTTCTACCTCACTAACAACATCCTTCTTGACCTCTTACAGTCTGGCTTTCGCTCTCTACACTCCACTGAAACTGCCCGACTAATGATTTACTAACTGTGAAAACCAATGGCCACTACTCCGTACTCTTACTACTAGACCTCTCTGCGGCTTTTGATACTATTGACCATCCGCTCCTTCTCAAAAAACTCCAATCTCTTGGCCTTCGAGACTCTGCTCTCTCCTGTTCTCCTCCTACCTATCGCAACGGTCCTACAGTGTTACCTATAACTCTGTCTCCTCCTCTCCACTTCCTCTTTCTGTTGGGGTCCCCCAAGGCTCTGTCTTTGGACCCCTTCTCTTCTCCATCTACACTTCCTCCCTTGATCACTTGATAACCTCCCATGGCTTCAAGTACCATCTCTGATGACACATAAATCTATCTCTACGCCTCACCTCACCCCTTCAGTCTCTTCTCGCATATCGGCATAGATGTCGCATCACATCCCATAACTCAATCTTTTGAAAACTGAACTCATAATATTCCCTCCAGCCTGAGCCCCTTCCCTGACTTCTCCATCAAGACCACCTCCGTAACATCTCCAAAATATGCCCCTTTTTAACCACCAAAACCACTAAGCAACTTATTCACTCCCTGGTTATCTCTGTTGGCGCCAGGGGCGGACTGACCATTTGGAAACTCAGGCACTGCCCGAGGGCCCGGGGTCAGTATGGGGCCCCATGAGATGCCCTTGGTACCTTTTTCATAGGCTTTTTTGAGTTTGGGCAAGGACACAGGGGCCCCATGATCCCCTATTGCCCCAGGGCCCCATGAGTTGTCAGTTCGCCCCTGGTTGGCGCTATTTAAATCCTGTCTAATAATAATAATCTATAGCTGCATACATTTCAGTATATACAGTTGCAAGAAAAAGTATGTGAACCCCCTAGGATTATGTGGAGTTTTGCATGAATTGGGCATAAAATGTGCTCTGAACGTCATCTAAGTCACAACAATAGAAGAACACAGTCTGCTGAACATAATACTACACAAACATTAGATGTTGCCATGGTTTAATTGCACATAACGTAAACAATCACAGTGCAGGGAGGAAAAAGTATGAGAACCTTTGGACTTAATAACTGGTTGACCCTCCTTTGGCAGCAATAACCTCAACCAAACGTTTCCTGTAGTTGCAGATCAGACCTGCACAACGATCTGGAGTAATTTTGGACCACTCCTCTTCACAAAACTGTTTCAGTGTAGCAATATTCTTGGGATGTCTGGTGTGAATCGCTCTCTTAAGGTCATGCCACAGCATTTCAATCGGGTTGAGGTCAGGACTCTGACTGGGCCACTCCAGAAGGCGTATTCTGTGCTGTTGCAGCCATAGTTTTGTTGAATTACTTGTATGCTTTGGGTCATTGTCCTGTTGCATCACCCATCCTCTGCGGAGCTTCAGTTGGCAGACAGATGGTCGTACGTTTTCCTGCAAAATGTCTTGATAAACTCTGGAATTCATTTTCCCATCAATGACAACAATCCGTCCAGGCCCTGAGGCAGCAAAGCAGCCCCAAACCATGATGCTCCCTCCGCCATGTTTCACAGTGGGGATGAGGTTTTGATGTTGGTGTGCTGTGCCTTTTTTTCTCCACACATAGTGTTGTGTGTTCTTCCCAAACAACTCAATCTTGGTTTCATCTGTCCACAGTATATTTTGCCAGTAGTGCTGTGGAACATCCAGGTGCTCTTTTGCAAACTTCAAACGTGCTGCAATATTCTTTTTGGACAGCAATGGCTTCCTCCGTGGTGTCCTCCCATGTACTCCATTCTTGTTTAATGTTTTCCTTATTGTAGATGTGTCAACAAAAATGTTAGCATGTGCCAGACATTTCTGTAGGTCTTTAGCTGACACTCTGGGATTCTTCTTTACCTCATGCAGCATTCTGCGCTGTGCTCTTGCAGTCATTTTTACAGGACGACCACGCCTAGGGAGAGTAGCAACAGTGCTAAACTTTCTCCATTTGTGGCAATGATGTCTTACCGTGGACACATGAATATCAAGGCTTTTGGAGATATTTTTGTAACCCTTTCCAGCTTCATGCAAGTCAACAATTCTTGATCGTAGGTCTTCTGAGAGCTCTTTTCTGTGAGGCATGGTTCACATCAGACAGTGCTTCTTGAAACCAGTAAACCCAAAACAGGTGTGTGTTTTTTAAGGGCAGGACAGCTGTCAGCAACACATCCAATATCATCACACTGATTGGAGTCAAGGTTGGCTCACTCCTGGCTCCAATTAGCTCTGGGAGAAGTCATTAAGCTAGGGCCTCACATACTTTTTCCTCCCTGCACTGTGAATGTTTACATGTTATGTGCAATTAAACCACGGCAACATCTAATGTTTGTGTATTATTATGTTCAGCAGACTGTGTTCTTCTATTGTTGTGACTTAGATGACGTTCATAGCACATTTTATGCCCAATTCATGCAAAACTCCACGTAATCCCAAGGGGTTCACACACTTTTTCTTGCAACTGTATACACCATTGTTTGTAGACGCTATAACTTTCTAACAAACCAATCAATATACACGTATTGGGATTTTGTTTTTTACCAAAGACATGAAGCAGAATACATTTTGGCCTAAATTTATGAGGAAATTAGTTTTTTTAATTGGATATGTTTTATGACAGAAAGTAGATAACAATGTCTTTGTTTTATAAATTTTTGGTCTTTTTTCATTTATATAATTAAAAAATGAAAAACCCAGTGGTGATCAAATACCACCAAAAAAAGCTCTATTTGTGTGAAAAAATGAAAGAAATTTCATTTGAGTACAGTATGGCATGACTGCGCAATTACCAGTTAAAGTAGCACAGTGCTGAGTGCTGAATAGCAAAAAATGCCTTGGTCATGAAGGAGGTTAAATCTTCCAGAGGTCAAGTGCTTAAGTAAAATGGTACTGATATATTTATTGAGAACTATACAAATAAGTCAGAACATATATGAAGCTTAATTTGTGGGCTAACAAAGACTATGTTAGTGCAAATAAAAAAGAATATTAAAGTGTTACTAAACCCAGGACCCTGCATTCACTATATCTGGTCTCCCCGAACCCTGCATTCACTATATCTGGTCTCCCCGAACCCTGCATTTACTATATCTGGTCTCCCCGGACCCTGCATTCACTATATCTAGTCTCCCCGGACCCTGCATTCATTATATCCTGTCTCCCCGGACCCTGCATTCACTATATCCGGTCTCCCTGGACCCTGCATTCATTATATCCTGTCTCCCGGACCCTGCATTCACTATATCCGGTCTCCCCGGACCCTGCATTCACTATATCTGGTCTCCCCGGACCCTGCATTCACTATATCTGGTCTCCCCAGACCCTACATTCACTATATCTAGTATCCCCAGACCCTGCATTCACTATATCTGGTCTCCCCAGGACCCTGCATTCACTATATCTGGTCTCCCCGGACCCTGCATTCACTATATCTGGTCTCCCTGGACCCTGCATTCACTATATCTGGTCTCCCCGGACCCTGCATTCACTATATCTGGTCTCCCCGGACCTTGCATTCACTATATCTGGTCTCCCCGGACCTTGCATTCACTATATCCGGTCTCCCCAGACCCTGCATTCACTATATCCGGTCTCCCCAGACCCTGCATTCACTATATCTGGTCTCCCCGGACCCTACATTCACTATATCCGGTCTCCTCGGACCCTGCATTCACTATATCTGGTCTCCCCAGACCCTGCATTCACTATATCTGGTCTCCCCAGACCCTGCATTCACTATATCTGGTCTCCCAGGACTCTGCATGCACTATATCTGGTCCCCCCGGACCCTGCATTCACTATATCTGGTCTCCCCGGACCCTGCATTCACTATATCTGGTCTCCCCGGACCCTGCATTCTCTATATCCGCTCTCCCCGGACTCTGCATTCACTATATCTGGTCTCCCAGAGTACACAGAACATGGAAATGCTATTATTTTAGTAAATATAAACTGCAAAATACCTTTTCTCATCAGCAATTAGAGCAGTCTTGTGACTTCTATCAGTGTCCAGCAGAGCACTGGTTAATCTTGTAGGAGAAGATTTCATTTTGCTGTAGGAGGATACAGAACCCCTGACCTCTGTCTGGACACTGCTGATTGGCCCTGTGCTGGTCACATGCACTCTCCCAAGAAATAAAAAACCTCTCTAGCAATACACTCCAAATTGAGCATGTGCAGAGTGACTCCACACGATATGTCTTATCAGGAGATAATAGGGGGACACTAGAAGAAGGGGAGAATCAGAGAAGACAGGATCAAACATCCTTTTTACACAATGCAGAGGATTAACCCCTTAGGTTCCACAGTGAGTATAACAAGCATGCTTTGTTGCATCTACAGACTGATTTTACTGTTGTGGGTTTAGTAACACTTTAAGGAGAGTACTCAACTGTGTTATTTGCAGCAAGAGAAAACTGCTGAAAAGATGGGATACATTATAAAAGATAAGATATGATATAAAAGATATTATAACGTCAAACTCCTTTTCTGACCACCTGGTGGTGCTAGAGGGCTGTGTATAGGGAGCAGATACAGCGCTGATTGACAAACCGCGTCTAAAGACAATTGGTCACAAAGTGCAGAAGCGGTCTCAGCGTCCTCAGCAAATCCAAGATGAGAAATAGGGGCAAAGTATGCATTTAAAGGAGACACCTTCAGGCCTTGTTCACACTAAAAATACTGACACTAAACAAACCCACCTACAGCGTAAATGTCCGTTGTACAGCACGCTTGATGGCGTGTTAAAAATGCTTCCTAACCTCCCTATGCGCATTTGATGTGCAGTTAAAAAAGCACCCCAGAGAACGATTTTTTTTGTGAACAAGGCCTAATGTGCAGCAAACGCACCACAAACACGCGTCGGTGTGTTTATGGCATCTTGCCATAGATTTCCTTTCAAACTCAACTTGTAGTTTCATTTTTGAAGCGCAGAGACACAACACTATGTAAAGAGCTCTGTGCGCTGTCCATATTATCAATTGCAGACTGATTTACTAGGTTACTGGTTTGAGGAGCGTTAGACACACTAAACACGCTAAACACGCACAAAATGTAAACTTTTTTTTGATTTTCCTAACTGTCACCAGTCAGTGTCCCTGATCACCGCCACACCAGTTATGGGATGACGCTGTACAGCACTGGGGACAGTGTGTAAACAAAAAAGTGATATATACCGTATTTGTCGCTCCACAAGACACACCTAGGTTTTAGAGGAGGAAAACGAGAAAAAAATATTCTGAACCAATGGACTGCAGAACTAGTACAGGAAATGACCAGAGACTGCGGACACAGTACAGGAAATGACCAGAGACTGCGGACACAGTACAGGAAATGACCAGAGACTGCGGACACAGTACAGGCGATGACCAGAGACTGCCGACATAGTACAGGGGATGACCAGAGACTGCGGACACAGTACAGGAGATGACCAGAGACTGCGGACACAGTACAGGCGATGACCAGAGACTGCGGACACAGTACAGGAGATGACCAGAGACTGCGGACATAGTACAGGAGATGACCAGAGACTGCAGACATAGTACAGGAGATGACCAGAGACTGCGGATAGTACAGGGGATGACCAGAGACTGCGGACATAGTACAGGAGATGACCAGAGACTGCGGACATAGTACAGGAGATGACCAGAGACTGCGGACATAGTACAGGAGATGACCAGAGACTGCGGACACAGTACAGGAGATGACCAGAGACTGCGGACACAGTACAGGAGATGACCAGAGACTGCGGACACAGTACAGGGATGACCAGAGACTGCGGACACAGTACAGGAAATGACCAGAGACTGCGGACACAGTACAGGAAATGACCAGAGACTGCAGACATTTTACAGGAGATGACCAGAGACTGCGGACAGTACAGGGGATGACCAGAGACTGCGGACATAGTACAAGAGATGACCAGAGACTGCGGACATAGTACAGGAGATGACCAGAGACTGCGGACACAGTACAGGAGATGACCAGAGACTGCGGACATAGTACAGGAGATGACCAGAGACTGCAGACAGTACAGGAGATGACCAGAGACTGCGGAAATAGTACAGGAGATGACCAGAGAATGCAGACAGTACAGGAGATGAGCAGAGACTGCAGACATTATACAGGAGATGACCAGAGACTGCAGACATAGTAAAGGAGATGACCAGAGACTGCAGACAGTACAGGAGATGACCAGAGACTGCGGACACAGTACAGGAGATGACCAGAGACTGCGGACACAGTACAGGAGATGACCAGAGACTGCGGACACAGTACAGGAGATGACCAGAGACTGCGGACACAATACAGGAGATGACCAGAGACTGCGGACACAGTACAGGAGATGACCAGAGACTGCAGACAGTACAGGAGATGACCAGAGACTGCGGAAATAGTGCAGGAGATGACCAGAGAATGCAGACAGTACAGGAGATGAGCAGAGACTGCAGACATTATACAGGAGATGACCAGAGACTGCAGACACAGTACAGGAGATGACCAGAGACTGCGGACACAGTACAGGAGATGACCAGAGACTGCGGACACAGTACAGGAGATGACCAGAGACTGCGGACACAATACAGGAGATGACCAGAGACTGCGGACATAGTACAGGAGATGACCAGAGACTGCAGACAGTACAGGAGATGACCAGAGACTGCGGAAATAGTACAGGAGATGACCAGAGAATGCAGACAGTACAGGAGATGAGCAGAGACTGCAGACATTATACAGGAGATGACCAGAGACTGCAGAAACAGTACAGGAGATGACCAGAGACTGCAGACAGTACAGGAGATGACCAGAGACTGCGGACACAGTACAGGAGATGACCAGAGACTGCGGACACAGTACAGGAGATGACCAGAGACTGCGGACACAGTACAGGAGATGACCAGAGACTGCGGACACAATACAGGAGATGACCAGAGACTGCGGACACAGTACAGGAGATGACCAGAGACTGCGGACACAGTACAGGAGATGACCAGAAACTGCGGACACAGTACATGAGATGACCAGAGACTGCGGACACAGTACAGGAGATGACCAGAGACTGCGGACACAGTACAGGAGATGACCAGAGACTGCGGACACAGTACAGGAGATGACCAGAGACTGCGGACACAGTACAGGAGATGACCAGAGACTGCGGACACAGTACAGGAGATGACCAGAGACTGCGGACACAGTACAGGAGATGACCAGAGACTGCGGACACAGTACAGGAGATGACCAGAGACTGCGGACACAGTACAGGAGATGACCAGAGACTGCGGACACAGTACAGGAGATGACCAGAGACTGAGGACATAGTACAGGAGATGACCAGAGACTGCGGACATAGTACAGAAGATGACCAGAGACTGCGGACACAGTACAGGAGATGACCAGAGACTGCGGACATAGTACAGAAGATGACCAGAGACTGCGGACACAGTACAGGAGATGACCAGAGACTGCGGACATAGTACAGGAGATGACTAGAGGCTGAAGATCTCTGCAATAATTGTCAGACACTGCTGCAATAATTTCTGCACACAAATGAGCCGGAACACATCCAAACACCACAAAAAAAAAAAGACAGCTAATCTCAACAAATACTGCTTTCTCTGCTTCTGCTCTCTCTATTTCTCTGTCTGAAATAGTTAATTTTTTACTATTTTTCAGTGCATGCTGGGCATTTGGGAAGGTCTCCTGAGATTATATTAAAAAAACGCTTCTAAACGCAAACGCGCATAAACGCGGTATGCAAACGCGGCTAAACAGATGTTTTTTAATCTACATTTTCCAGCAGTCAGTTTCCATCGTTCAGAAGTGTCCCGTGTACATGGAGCCTTAGAGTTGAAGTATAACTGAAGGTAAAACTTTTTTGTGGGGTGGAGAGGAATTAGACCCCCTGTCAGGTTTTATTGCTGTCTGTGCCTGTTAAGGAGATTCACCCTCTCTATCTGTCACAATTCCAGTGACACCAATACAGTGATCAGTGCTAATAAAAAGCATTGACACTGTACTAATGACACTGGACAGGAAGGGGTTAACATGTGGGGCGATCAAAGGGTTAACTGTGTGCTGTTTAACATGATGTGCTGTGTGTGTTTTACTAGGGAGACATGCTGCTGTATATGTATGTATATATATATATATATATATATATATATATATATATATATACATACATATACATACATATACATACAGTTGTGTTCAAAATAATAGCAGTGTGTTGAAAAAAGTGAATAAAGCTCAAAATCCTTCTAATAGCTTTTATTTCCATAAACACAAATGCATTGGGAACACGACACGTTCTATTCCAAATCAAAACATGAAGAAAAATAGATCAAATTTCCTCTAAAAACAATTGAAAAAAGTGAATATTAGACGGTTCAAAAAAATAGCAGTGTTTGTATTCTTCTTTACAAACTCAAACATTCACTAAACTGAAAAATGTTGGAAGATTTTGCTTTCCTTTGAATGACTTAATGAATATTTGGTTGTAGTCGCACTGTTTCTGAGAACTGCTGTACATCTGTGTTGTATGGAGTCACCCAACTTCTGGCCCCTGTGATCAGGTATTCCAGCCCAGGATGATTGGACTACATTCCACAGTTCTTCTCTATTTCTTGGTTTTGCCTCAGAAACTGCATTTTTGATGTCACCCCACAAGTTTTCTATTGGATTAAGATCCGGGGATTGGGCTGGCCACTCCATAACGTCAATCTTGTTGGTCTGGAACCAAGATGTTGCACGTTTACTGGTGTGTTTAGGGTCGTTGTCTTGTTGGAACACCCATTTCAAGGGCATTTCCTCTTCAGCATAAGGCAGCATGACCTCTTCAAGTATTCTGATGGATTCAAACTGATCCATGATCCCTGGTATGCGATAAATAGGCCCAACACCGTAGTATGAGACACATCCCCATATCATGATGCTTGCACCACCATGCTTCACTGTCTTCACAGTGTACTGTGGCTTGAATTCAGTGTTTGGGGGTCGTCTGACAAACTGTCTCCGGCCACTAGGCCCAAAAAGAACAATCTTACTTTCATCAGACCACAAAATGTTGCGCCATTTCTCTTTAGGCCAGTCAATGTGCTCTTTGGCAAATTGTAACCTCTTCAGCACATGTCTTTTTTCCAACAGTGGGACTTTGCGGGGGCTTCTTGCAGATAGTTTGGCTTCACATAGGCGTCTTCTAATTGTAACAGTCCTCACAGGGAACGTCACACCTTCTTTCATCTTCCTGGAGCTGATTGTTGGCTGAGTCCGCGCCATTTTGGCTATTCTTCTATCCATTCCAATGGTAGTTTTTTGCTTTCTTCCACGTCTTTCAGGTTTTGGTTGCCATTTTAAAGTATTTGCGATCATTTTAGCTGAGCAGCCGATCATTTTCTGCACTTCTTTATATGTTTTCCCCTCTCCAATCAACTTTTTAATCAAGGTACGCTGTTCTTCTGAACAATGTCTGGAACGACCCATTTTCCTCAGAATTTCAGAGAGAAATGCACTGTAACCAGCATGTACAACATTTGCTGCCTTCCTTCCTTATATAAGGGCAATAATTGCCACCTGTTTTTCAAAGAATGAATGACCTCACTAATAGAACTCCACACTGCTATTATTTTGAACATGCCCCTTTCAATGAGTGATTCAATGACACAGAATCAGCAGCATGCATGTCATGACTGTTGGGTCTGTTGGATTTCTATTACTCTACTAGACCTGCTAGTAAATTATTTGCCATGTAGAAATATAATTTCTACCAAAAACAGTGATTGATCCGGTTAGTGATGTCTGACTGCTATTATTTTGAACACAACTATATATATATATATAATATACACACATACATGTGATTTTGCGCCCTGTAGCAGTACTTCTACTATAGGGCGGCAGGAAAACGGTTAACTTCGGCTTTAAATTTGCTGTACTGTCTGTGGTTGTATGGCCAGCCAGCGTCAGTCTTCAGCCAGGAGACTGAAAAAAAAATCGATTTTGACACGAAGGACCCGGTAGAAGCTGCTCGATCGGGTTATTATTTTCTCTTGTGTCTCTATAAAGGAAGCCAGAGGAACCAGCAGGAGAACATGATGAGAAATGGAGAAGTGCGAAGACTCCTCCTGCCGGGTGATATATTTATACCTTGGATAACGCAGTGTATGGAACACTCAGCTATGGCCGGACCGTCCGCGGATCGCGCTCTGAGCGCGCTCACATTCCTTTCTTTTCAGAAAGCAGGCAGCTGTCACATCAAACCCAACGTAGGGCTTTATTATGAGTACATCAGTGGCGGGGTGACGGGCCCTCGTCTTATGGGATCGCTTCACCCAAGACCGATATTTCTCATTTTTCCGTGGATGTCAGCGGCAGCGTCATATATGAGTCAATCCGCTCCACTGCTTTGTATTCAGAGAGGAAATAGAAAAACACTGGAGGCGGGTTTGCTTTGGCCCCGTTGTAGGATGTAAGGCCAAATATGGGGCACAGTTTTGGGGAGGTAGGGCTCAGGGGATTTGGAGACTAAATGGATAAAAGACATAGAGAGACACATATAGAAAACACTGTTCAGTGTATTACTTGAAAAATAATAAAGGCCTGTGCATTGCATTAACACATGTGGGTTGCTGCGTTGTTTGCTGTGCAAAAGTCTCAAGTATTCCTACAGTCACCACAAATAATCCCTGTCATTTGCTCAATATCCTATGATCCCAGCTCCATCTAGTGGCCACAATGTGGTATTTTCTTGAAATAGCTCAATCAGGATTATACCGCATTATGGCCACTAGAAGGAGCAGATCATATGAAATAAACTCAAACATAAAACAAAAGCAAAAACATGATTTTTGAGGCACCACATGAAGCATTTATAGAATTTTTGATTACAAAGAAGGAGCAGGGCCCTCAACTCCCTCTTGTATTCAACTGTATTGTTGCTGTATTGTCTCCCACTATAATGTAAAGCGATGAGCAAACCTTTGGCGCTATATAAATCCTGTATAATAATAATGTTATTACAATAGCCATAAAAACATTAACTACTAATAAAACAAGCACAGGAAATCTTTATGGTTGTTTGATGGGTATTTTATGTATTTGTAGCTATTTTAATGGCTACATGCCTCTCTATGGCTTTATGCCGTAAGGGTGCATCCATACCTGTGAACGACCTCGCACTCCGATTAGATGCGACAACCCAAGCTGAGGTTCCTGGGTTAGCCAAGGGAGGCAGCCCCATTGAAAGTAATGGGAAGCTGCAGGACCCCGCAGCTAATTCTGGCCACTCGCATGGAATCGCTCATGCAGGCAGTCTGCGTCCTGGGCCGATCACTCGCATATGATCACATGCATGGAATCGCACATGCAGGCAGTCTGCGTCCTGGGCCGATCACTCGCATATGATCACATGCATGGAATCGCACATGCAGGCAGTCTGCGTCCTGGGCCGATCACTCGCATATGATCACATGCATGGAACTGCACATGCAGGCAGTCTGCGTCCTGGGCCGATCACTCGCATATGATCACTCGCATGGAATCGCTCATGCAGGCAGTCTGCGTCCTGGGCCGATCACTCGCATATGATCACATGCATGGAATCGCACATGCAGGCAGTCTGCGTCCTGGGCCGATCACTCGCATATGATCACATGCATGGAATCGCTCATGCAGGCAGTCTGCGTTCTGGGCCGATCACTCGCATATGATCACATGCATGGAATCGCTCATGCAGGCAGTCTGCGTCCTGGACCGATCACTCGCATATGATCACATGCATGGAATCGCTCATGCAGGCAGTCTGCGTTCTGGGCCGATCACTCGCATATGATCACATGCATGGAATCGCTCATGCAGGCAGTCTGCGTTCTGGGCCGATCACTCGCATATGATCACATGCATGGAGTCGATCATGCAGGCAGTCTGCGTCCTGGGCCGATCACTCACATATGATCACATGCATGGAATCGCTCATGCAGGCAGTCTGCGTCCTGGACCGATCACTCGCATATGATCACATGCATGGAATTGCACATGCAGGCAGTCTGCGTCCTGGGCCGATCACTCGCATATGATCACATGCATGGAACTGCACATGCAGGCAGTCTGCATCCTGGACCGATCACTCACATATGATCACTTGCATTGCATGCAGTTGTGGGGTGACCTCATTCAGATGAATGCGTTTGGCAGGCGGTACTGCCTGATGAATGTGACGGGCATGATTTTTGCCATGGTGCAATGCAAATCCTCATGGCCATGGGATGTGTATAGCGCCCTCTGCTGCCTTTGCAGCTTAAGAGCTTAGGGGGAGCGCTTGGAGGGCTGCTATAACCAATACAAACTAGAGCTGCTTTGCTGTCACCATGTGGATCGCACATCTGCAGGGAGTTTACAATTCGTGCCACCCACTGGAAGTGACAGGGAGATAATATTTGTTGCTCTGCCATGCAAATAATTGCAACCCCAACATGGGTACAATTCTATATTATGCCTTGACAGCTTTACTGGGGGGCAGTAAAAACGTAGCTCAACTGGATGTTTTTAAACCCCCCACCCCCAACCGCAAGAGTAAAGGAAGCCTTAAAGTTGCCAAACTATGCAATATAACGTCAAACCACAATTTATCAAATTTGCATGAAATCAGGCCTTTACACGCACATGGACTTTAATGGCCCCCCAGTCTTAGTCCGTAGGGTTCAATATTGAGTTGGCCCCGCCCTTTGCAGCTATAACAGCTTCAAGTCTTCTGGGAAGGCCGTCCACAAGGTTTAGGAGGGTGTCTATGGGAAGGTTGGACCATTCTTCCAGAAGCACATTTGTGAGGTCAGGCACTGATGTCGGAGGAGGAGGCCTGGCTCATAGTCTCTGCTCTAATTCATCCCAAAGGTGTTCTATGGGGTTGAGGTCAGGACTCTGTGCAGGCCAGTCAAGTTCCTCCACCCCAAACACTCATCCATGTCTTTATGGACCTTGCTTTGTGCCCTGGTGTGCAGTCATGTTGGAACAGGAAGGGGCCATCCCCAAACTCTTCTCACAAAGTTGGGAGCATGAAATTGTCCAAAATGTCTTGGTATGCTGACGCCTTAAGAGTTCCCTTCACTGGAACTAGGGGGCCAAGCCCAACCCCTGAAAAACACCCCCACACCATAATCCCCCCTCCACCAAACTTTACACTTGGCACAATGCAGTCAGGCAAGTACCATTCTCCTGGCAACTGCCAAACCCAGACATGTCCATCGGATTGCCAGACAGAGAAGCGTGATTGGTCACTCCAGAGAACATGTCTCCCCTGCTCTAGAGTCCAGTGGCGGCGTGCTTTACACCACGGCATCCAACGCTTTGCATTGCACTTGGTGCTGCAAGGCTTGGATGCAGCTGCTCGGCCATGGAAACCCATTCCATGAAGCTCTCTACGCACTGTTGTTGTGCTCATCTGAAGGTCACATGAAGTTTGGAGGTCTTTAGCTATTGACTCTGCACACGGTTGGCGACTTCTGCGCACTGTGCGTTTCAGCATGTGCTGACCCCGCTCTGTCATTTTACAAGGCCTACCACTTGGTGGCTGAGTTGCTGTTGTTCCCAGTTTCTTCCACTTTGTTATAATCCCACTAACAGTTGAGCGTGGAATATTTAGTAGCCAGGAAATGTCACGGATGGACTTATTACACAGGTGACAACCTATCACGGGACCACGCTTGGAGTCACTGATCTCCTGAGAGCGACCCATTCTTTCACCAATGTTTGTAGAAGCAGTCTGCATGCCTAGGGGCTTGATTCTATACACCTGTGTCCATGGAGGGGATTGGAACACCTGAATCACATGATTTGGAGGGCTGGCCCAATACATTTTGACAATATAGTGTAGGTAGAGATGACAGTATAAGCAATACCATTGCTGGTCCATAGGAGGCAGTGTGACACCAATATACCTGCGATATTGTCTCTGCACACATCTCTGCTGTTTTCTTGTGTCTGTCATTTCCCTCCATTGTGCGCTGAGCAGACGCCTATGATGTCGCTGACATGTAACCATCTGACAGAGCGGATTGCAATGCCGTCCATTCCCACGGGCACAGCTTTCCATGAATGACACCTTCCTAGAATGTGCAGAAATGACGCTGACACCGCGGACGCCAATTATTAATATCTGTGCCGCTCCCAACACATTTCCCTGCTCACCCCAACTGTGCGGTTACTTCGTTTTATTAGGAAAGCAAGAATGAAAGTGTTGCCTCCAGCGATCGGTGCGATTTCAGGAAGCCGACTGATCGATGTCAGGATTTTGAGGAGAGAAAAACACTTTTCACTACAGCCGGGGACTCCAAACCTTCCATACAGGGGCCACATGGTATATTTTATGTATAGCTCCCCATGTATCAGAATACCCATCAGATCCCCCTTACATCAGATCCTCTTTACATCAGAATCCTCTTCAGTGTCCCCCTTACATCAGAATACCCATCAGAGCCCCCTTACATCAGAGCCCCCCTTACATCAGAATCCTCTTCAGTGTCCCCCTTACATCAGAATACCCATCAGAGCCCCCGTACATCAGAATCCTCTTCAGTGTCACCCTTACACCAGAATACCCATCAGAGCCCCCTTACATCAGATCCCCCCTTACATCAGAATCCTCTTCAGTGTCCCCTTTACATCAGAATACCCATCAGAGCCCCCTTACATCAGATCCCCCCATACATCAGAATCCTCTTCAGTGTCACCCTTACATCAGAATACCCATCAGAGCCCCCTTACATCAGATCCCCCCTGACATCAGATCCCCCCTTACATCAGAATCCTCTTCAGTGTCCCCCTTACATCAGAATACCCATCAGAGCCCCTTACATCAGAGCCCCCCTTACTTTAGAATCCTCTTCAGTGTCCCCCTTACATCAGAATACCCATCAGAGCCCCCTTACATCAGATCCCCCCTTACATCAGAATCCTCTTCAGTGTCCCCCTTACATCAGAATACCCATCAGAGCCCCCTTACATCAGAGCCCCCCGTACATCAGAATCCTCTTCAGTGTCGCCCTTACATCAGAATACCCATCAGAGCCCCCTTACATCAGATCCCCCCTTACATCAGAATCCTCTTCAGTGCCCCCCTTACATCAGAATACCCATCAGAGCCCCCTTACATCAGATCCCCCCTTACATTAGAATACTCTTCACTGTCCCTCTTACATCAGAATATCCATAAGATCCCCCCTTACATCAGAATCCTCTTCAGTGCCCCCCTTACATCAGAATACCCATCAGAGCCCCCTTACATCAGATCCCCTCTTACATTAGAATACTCTTCACTGTCCCTCTTACATCAGAATATCCATAAGATCCCCCCTTACATCAGAATCCTCTTCAGTGCCCCCCTTACATCAGAATACCCATCAGAGCCCCCTTACATCAGATCCCCTCTTACATCAGAATCCTCTTCAGTGCCCCCCTTACATCAGAATACCCATCAGAGCCCCCTTACATCAGAGCCCCCCGTACATCAGAATCCTCTTCAGTGTCCCCCTTACATCAGAATACCCATCAGAGCCCCCTTACATCAGAGTCCCTATCACAGATTCCCCTTACATCAGAGATCCCTCTTACATCAGAATCCTCATCAGAGCCCCTGATCAGAGATCATCACGTGTCTGACGAAAGGGGTCCAGGTGGCTCCGAAATATTGCACTCTTCTGTTTATGATATGATAAGTTTGGACCAGGGGCGGACTGACAACTCATGGGGCCCCCAGGCAATAGGGGATCATGGGGCCCCTGTGTCCTTGCCCAAACTCAAAAAAGCCTATGAAAAAGGTACCAGGGGCATCTCATGGGGCCCCCTACTGACCCCAGTCCCTCGGGCAGCGCCCGAGTTTCCAAATGGTTTGGATATATCTGAAGATCCATGGTGTGTGTTGGCCAATATTTTGGGCAGCACAGTGGCTAAATGATTAGCACTTCCTCCTGGCAGTACTCGGGTCGTTGGTTCAAATCCCAACCATGGCACCACCTGCCTGGTGTTTGCATGTTCTCCCTGTGCTTGCCTTGGTTTCCTCAAGGTACTCCAGTTTCCTCCAGCACTCCAAAGACATGCTGGTAGGTGAATTGGCTCCTGTCTAAATTGGCCCTAGTATGTGTATGTATGAATCAGGGGCGGACTGACCATTTAGAAATTCAGGCACTGCCCAAGGGCCCGGGGTCAGTAGGGGGCCCCATGAGATGCCCCTGGTACCTTTTTCATAGGCATTTTTTAGTTTGGGCAAGGACACAGGGGCCCCATGATCCCCTATTGCCCGGGGCCCCATGAGTTGTCAGTCCGCCCCTGGTATGAATGTAAGTTAGGGACCTTAGATTCCCCTTGAGGGTTAGGGACTGATGTGAATGTACAATATATATGTAAAGTGCTGCGTACATTGACGGCGCTATATAAGTACCTGAAATTAATAATAAATACATTTACACTGCCCCTTACATCAGAGTCCCTATCAGAGTCCCCATCAGAGTATACATTACATCAGGATCCCCCTTACATTTGAATTCTGGGGAAAACATTAAGAAAATCACATAAGTAATATAAAGGGAATTTCAGGACTTTGTCCTCATGTATAGTACATGCACATGGTTGCAAAGCAGTGGGATTTTATTTGATCAGAAATCCATAGCAACTCGAGATTGAAATAGAAATGCTTAATAACACCAAAATACAGCAAAACGTGGGAATCGGCTCTGTACAGTATATACAGTATATGTTATAATAGGGTGACAACAACAGTGGGGTTTTCTTTTAATAGTTACGGAGGAAACTACGTCGTCTGCGATTGCTTCTGAAAAGTCCAGTTGCCTGGCTGTCATCTCAGGCTTTCTTTAAAGGTTGAAATCAATATTTCATCCTTTTTTTCCCTGTGAAATATTTATTTTGACATTTTGCCCGTTGGCATTTTTAGAGCCCATAAAGGAAGGAGAAAAAAAAAAAATCAAAAGCTGACAAAGAAAGGAAAAAAATACTCAGACGAATTAATAATAAAAAAATGCCTCTAAAATGTCAAAAAAAAAAAAGATTTTCCTTTTTTTTAATCGTTAATGCTTGTGGGGGAGTCTTTAGAAATATTCTTTATGCTCTTGATGCTGAATATTATGGTATTTGTTTTCTGGTTATATATGTATTTTTTGAATAAAGCTTCTATGGGGCAGCACAGGGGCTAAATGGTTAGCACTTCTGCCTGGCAGTACTAGGATCATTGGTTCGAATCCCAGCCACAGCACCACCTGCCTGGAGTTTGCATGTTCTCCCTGTGCCTGCGTGGGTGTGCTCCAGTTTCCTCCCACACTCCAAAGACATGCTGGTAGGTGAGTTGGCTCCTGTCTAAATTGTCCCTAGTATGTATGAATGTGAGTTAGGGACCTTAGATTGTACACCCCTTGGGGGTTAGGGACTGATGTGAATGTATAATATATATATGTAAATTGACTGCACTGTATAAGTAATTGAAATAAATAAATAACATTTTATATATAGGTGGGTGACAAAATGCTACTTTTAGGGACTGACTGGTTCTGATATCAGGCAGAGTTGTCAGACTTGAAGCTGGAAGATCAGTATTATTCATGAGGGTCTAGATTAAAAAAAAAAAACACTTTGAAAATGCCTCAGCATTCGCACAGTCTTTGTGAAAAGTCCCCTTAGTGTTTCCAATCTGTGCCTTTGATTGTCTGTGCCATCTAGTGGCCATAATGTTGTATTTTCCTGATTATGATACCTTGAGAAAATACTGAATTATGGCCACTAGATGGAGCTGATTATGATTGGAAATCCACCTAATGGACACATTACAGAGATTACTTGCGAAGGCTAATGTTTAAGTGATTGTAAAGAATCCATTTTTATTTTTTTAAAATAACAAACATGTCATAGATACCTCTCCCTGGGTCCCCCATTGGCGCTCCTCCCTTCCGCCAAGTGCCCCCATAGTAAGCCACTTGCTATGGGGCACTCAGGCTTGCTCGCTCCTGAGCCATTTCTGTGTGTTCATTGAAACACAAAGCGTGGCTGAGTCCCACCCCCTGCTGTCTCCTCACTGACTGTGATTGTAAAGAATCCTTTTTTATTTTTTTAAAATAACAAACATGTCATAGATACCTCTTCCTGGGTCAACCATTGGCGCTCCTCCCTTCCGCCAAGTACCCCCATAGTAAGCCACTTGCTGTGGGGCACTCAGACTTGCTTGCTCCTGAGCCATTTCTGTGTGTCCATTGATACACAAAGCGTGGCTCAGTCCCACCCTCTGCTGTCTCCTCACTGGCTGTGATTGTAAAAAATCCTTTTATTTTTTTAAAATAACAAACATGTCATAGATACCTCTTCCTGGGTCAACCATTGGCGCTCCTCCCCTTCGCCAAGTGCCCCCACAGTAAGATACTTGCTATGGGGCACTCAGGCTTGCTCGCTCCTGAGCCATTTCTGTGTGTCCATTGATACACAAAGCGTGGCTCAGTCCCACCCCCTGCTGTCACCTCACTGACTGTGATTGTAAAGAATCCTTTTTTATTTTTTTAAAATAACAAACATGTCATAGATACCTCTCCCTGGGTCCCCCATCGGCACTCCTCCCCTCCGATAAGTACCCCCACAGTAAGCCACTTGCTATGGGGCACTCAGGCTTGCTCGCTCCTGAGCCATTTCTGTGTGTCCATTGATACACAAAGCGTGGCTCAGTCCCACCCCCTGCTGTCTCCTCACTGACTGTGATTGTAAAGAATCCTTTTTATTTTTTTAAAATAACAAACATGTCATAGATACTTCTTCCTGGGTCAACCATCGGTGCTCCTCCCTTCTGCCAAGTGCCCCCATAGTAAGCCACTTGCTATGGGGGCACTCAGGCTTGCTCGCTCATGAGCCATTTCTGTGTGTCCATTGATACACAAAGCATGGCTCAGTCCCACCCACTGCTGCCTTCTCACTGACTGTGATTGTAAAGAATCCTTTTTTATTTTTTTAAAATAACAAACATGTCATAGATACCTCTCCCTGGGTCCCCCATCGGCGCTCCTCCATTCCGCCAAGTGCCCCCACAGTAAGCTACTTGCTATGAGGCACTGAGGCTTGCTCGCTCCTGAGCCATTTCTGTGTGTCCATTGATACACAAAGCGTGGCTCAGTCCCACCCCCTGCTGCCTCCTCACTGACTGTGATTGACAGCAGCAGGAGCCAATGTCTCCTGCTGCTGTCTCTGAGCCAATGAGGAGGGAGAGAGCCGGGAGAGAGCGCTGGATCGAGATCGGGTTCAGGTATTTATAAGGGGGGGGGGGGCTGGGTGCAGAGCTGCATGCAGAAGGTGCATATAACGCACTAAGGTAAAAAACCTTCTGCCTTTAGGACCATATGGAGGCATTCACACAAATAATTGTTTCATAAATAAAGCCCATACTGCTTGATGTCCGTCTGGGTAAGACTTGTATAGGGAAAGAAGCGGGGTAGGGGAGCCTAGCAGTAGCCACCATTTGGTCGAGGTTGCAGTACCCCTTTTCATTTTAATAGCAATTTTTTTTCCTCTTACGCCTACTTGCTGCGCATGTATAGTGCACAGAGGCGGACTGACCATTTGGAAACTCAGGCACTGCCCGAGGGCCCGGGGTCAGTAGGGGGCCCCATGAGATGCCCCTGGTACCTTTTTTCATAGGCTTTTTTGAATTTGGGCAAGGACACAGGGGCCCCATGATCCCCTATTGCCTGGGGGCCCCATGAGTTGTCAGTCCGCCCCTGATAGTGCAGTGTATACTCTTGCCATCTGTCAGATACTGAAGTGTGCAGCCTAGAGCCAGGATGACACATACATGGGATTTACACCGTCACTGGCCGCCTTATGGAGCGATGCGCAAATATGTATAAAGTGTATACTTGCAGATTAACCCCTTCACACCTGAGGGTCAAACAAATCTTAACCCCTTCACACCTGAGGGTCAAACAAATCTTAACCCCTTCACACCTGAGGGTCAAACAAATCTTAACCCCTTCACACCTAAGGGTCAAACAAATCTTAACCCCTTCACACCTGAGGGTCAAACAAATCTTAACCCCTTCACACCTGAGGGTCAAACAAATCTTAACCCCTTCACACCTGAGGGTCAAACAAATCTTAACCCCTTCACACCTAAGGGTCAAACAAATCTTAACCCCTTCACACCTAAGGGTCAATCAAATCTTAACACCTAAGCACAATTTTGCAATGTTGATATGTGTTAGTAAAACCGTCCGTATCATCACTACTTTTCTACATCCAGGTGGATTATACCGCGTTGGTTTTTTTTCAGGACCAATTAGGCTTTCATTTGGTGGTAAATGGTAATGGATATCTCCTGATTTAATTTTTTATTATCAAAGGAAAACTGGCCAAAAATAGCAAACAAAAAAATATTTTTTTTTAAATTTAGCTGTGTGTTTCTTTTTTACTACCATGACCTAAAACCAAAAAAATAACCCAAAATAAATTTTCCAGCTCTTGATGATCGCAGCGATACCATATACAGTATGTTTGTGTTATTTACTGTTTGTACCCGTAGTACAGCCCACAAACAATAGTGTGCATTTTTTTTAACCTAAAACACTGACACGAACTGACACTGATACCAAGTTAAAAAAACAAACAAAAAACTGACCTTTGACCTGACATTTGACCTTGACCTTTGACCCTGACCTTGCCCCAAACACTAACCCTGGCACTGAACTAGATCAAACCTTGATCTAGGTATTTTTTCTTTATTTTTACTTTTATTTTTTAAAATTTATTTATCTTAGTCAATGCTTGTTATCTCTCGCCTTGACTATTGTAACTCCCTCCTCATTGGCCGACCTCATTGCAGGCTATCCCCTCTTCAGTCTATCATGAATGCTGCTGCTAGACTCCTTCCACTTTACTAACCGTTCTGTATCTGCCACCCCTCTCTGCCAATCCCTCCACTGGCCTCCACTCAGTGTCCTCCATGCCTCTCTGCCAATCCCTCCACTGGCCTCCACTCAGTGTCCTCTACCCCTCTCTGCCAATCCCTCCACTCAGTGTCCTCCATCCCTCTCTGCCAATCCCTCCACTGGCCTCCACTCAGTGTCCTCCACCCCTCTCTGCCAATCCCTCCACTAACCTCCACTCAGTGTCCTCCATCCTCTCTGCCAATCCCTCCACTGACCTCCACTCAGTGTCCTCCATCCTCTCTGCCAATCCCTCCACTGGCCTCCACTCAGTGTCCTCCACCCCTCTCTGCCAATCCCTCCACTGGCTTCCACTCAGTGTCCTCCATCCTCTCTGCCAATCCCTCCACTGGCCTCCACTCAGTGTCCTCCACCCCTCTCTGCCAATCCCTCCACTGGCCTCCACTCAGTGTCCTCCATCCCTCTCTGCCAATCCCTCCACTGGCTTCCCATTGCCCAACAAATAAAATTCAAAATTTTAACAAAACCATATAAAACCATTTATAACTCTACCCCAAAATTACATCTCCAATCTTGTCTCCAAATATCACCCAAACCATCCTTTCTGCTCCTCCCACAACCTCCTGCTCTCTAGTTCCCTTGTCTCCTCCTCCCATGCTTGTCTCCAGGACCTCTCCAGAGCCTCCCCCATCCTCCGGAACTCTCTACCCCAATCTATCAGACTATCGCCTACTCTGCTCACTTTTAGGCAATCCTGATAACCTATCTCTTCAGGGAAGCCTATCCTGTTTTCAGCTAATAACTGAATCTTCTATTCCTTCTATCAGTCCATCCCCCACAGTTATTACCTTTTGTACCAATAGCCCCCCCCTCTTAGATTTTAAGCTCCAAGGATCAGGGCCCTCCTATCCCTCTTGTATTGAACTGTATTGTTGCTGTATTGTCTCCCTTTATATTGTAAAGTGCTGAGCAAACTGTTGGCGCTATATAAATCATGTATAATAATAATAAATCTTTTTTTTTTAACAGTTTTTTTTCCCTCTATGCAAGGAGTTAGAGAGATACAATGTATCAAGGGGGGCAGGCTGTAGTGACTGATCACTGTGATAGCAAATCAGAGGCTATCACAGCGATCAGGTGATCCAGAATTGGGAGTCCTGGGTCCCGATCATTAGAACGGGACCCGGAGCTCTCAGTGACACCCCGGTCTTTGTGCTGGGAGCGCGCTGTGCGTACAATTTAAGGTCCCTAACATACATTCATACATACACACACTCATCATCAATTTAGATAGGAGCCAAATCACCTACCAGCATGTCTTTGAAGTGTGGGAGGAAACCAGGGTACAGGGAGAACATGCAAACTCCAGGCAGGTGGTGCCGTGTTTGGGTGTAAAGAGACTTGGGTGGCCCTCATTCCTAATTATCAGGGAGATGATTGGGAAGATATGTGGGAGGTACCATTCAAAGCACTAGTTTCGGCCAGGGATCGTCTCATCCAATTTAAGTTCCTGCACAGGATCTATTATGCTCCGGCTAGGTTAGCCAGGATTTATTGGACCTCCTCAGCAGAGTGTTGGAGGTGTACGGCATCACCTGTGGACTTCCATCATATTTTTTTGGCATTGTCCAATAATACGGAATTTCTGGCTGGCGGTCACCCGCACTATACAGGGGCTTACACTTTTACAGGTCCCAATAAAAATGTAGGTATGCCTCTTGGGGCTGGTTGAGAAAATAGCTCCACATAGAGCACAGAGGACTTTACTTTGTTTTATGCCCGCAAATCTATATTACTCTATTGGAAAAAGCCTGAAGCCCCATCTATGTCGTATTGGAAGGGTATCCTTAATAAATCTTTGCCCTTATATAAGGCCAGATACTTACATCGGGGATGCCCACGGAAATTTGATAAGGTTTGGGCAGGATGAGACCTTCCCATTAAAGCGGAGCTCCACCCAATAGGAGAAGTTCCGCTTTAAGCCTTTGTCACCCGCTCCCCATTAAGGATTGGCACCTTTGGGCAGCGGGAGAGGAGCGGGTTCCCGAATGTGACAGGTACCCACTCCCACTTCTGCTGCGATCGCCTAAGGTGATCGGAAGTGGAAGTTGTTCTCCCCCCTCCCTCCCCATAGTCTTCTGGGACACGTGACCAGGGGCGGACTGACAACTCATGGGGCCCCCGGGCAATAGGGGATCATGGGGCCCCTGTGTCCTTGCCCAAACTCAAAAAAGCCTATGAAAAAGGTACCAGGGGCAACTCATGGGGCCCCCTACTGACCCCGGGCCCTCGGGCAGTGCCCGCGTTTCCAAATGGTCAGTCCGCCCATGCATGTGACAGATCCCAGAAGACTACGGGGCCATTCACAAAGCGCAGCGCTACTCACGCATGTGCAGTGGGCACACGGCTGTGAAGCCGCAAGCTGTCACAGCCGGGCGCCCACACTAAAGATGTCGGCGCCTGGGAGAGAAGACGGACGGTGAAACCAGCGGTGGTGAGGACACCGCTGGACCGAGGGACAGGTAACTGGCTGCATTTTAAAAGTCAGCAGCTACAGTTTTTTTTTTCAGGTGGAACTCCGCTTTTACTCCTAAATTGAGGTGGTTTTCATGTCCCGGAGTAATATACTTTTGATTGTCTGCTTGCTTTTTTGTGGAAGGATCCTATTGGGGTTACACTCCGGTCATACGAGTTTCTGCTGGAAGGGTAACTTGTTGCCTATATAGACTATAATCCTTTGATTGTTTCTTTTTTCTCCACAGTGGACTGTTTATGTTATTGTCTGAAGATGAAGGGTGGTTGCAGGGGGGGGGGGTTAGAAAGGGAGGGATGGTGGGTCATAATTAGGTTATCGTTGTATAGAGAGGCTGGGTTTTGGACCCCGGGTTGGTTTTTCTTTGTATGTTTTTATACAACCAAGAAAACAATAAACAGTATTTTCCCCCCAAAAAACTGGAGTGATCCTGAGTAGTGCATTCTGAGTGGTGCAAGCAAACAGAACTAAACAGAACCTGCTATTTAAGCACAGAATGACTGTCAATCAGTCTATTTAAGCATTGCTAATTAGGACAGGTGTGCACTACAACATAACCTGATTGATCAGCTGGTGGAAACGGCTCAAGGCAGATCATTACATTAAAATGTGCCCAAAGTCAATTTTTTGGTTGGATACAGTAGGGAAGACTTGGAACTTGTGGCAGATTTTCACTGGTGTATGTGCTGAATACAGTAGGGAAGACTTGGAACCTGTGTTAGGCTTTCATTGTTCCCACTGTGGAGATTCGCCCTCTTTATTTGTCCTGGTGACGACAAAAAGTATGAAAAATTAAAAATTTTGTGTGGTTACTGGTGAAGAATGAAAATCTCCCAAAGACAATTACTTTGAATGACTGAAAGAGGATCCCCTTACTTTGGAGAGATCTTCTCTTATGTAACGTGGTGCCTGGGGACAGAAAGAGAAGGAAGGTGTCCCCAATAGGATGCAGATGGGGAAAAAAAGAAAAACGATTTATTTATGATTTATACATTTTAATGTGATTTTTTTTTGTACAAATATATGTTGTGCTCCTAAATACTTCTCAATAAATAATAATTAAATGATTACCATTAAATAATTCAAATTATGGTACAAATAACTAAAAAGTGTATAAACACCAAAAAATATTTAAATAGATAGCCTCAACCAATCAATCTCCTCCAAACAAACAACAAAACAACTCCACATGAAATACTCCTCCAAAACAATTTTACCAAGTGCTCATAAATCATCTATTAGTGACATGATGTACTTACTAATACCCTCAATTTCATTTATATTCATAATACCCTCATTTAATATAATAAAAATAGTAAACCAACTAATAACCCTCAACTAAAACGCATTTAAATGATCCCCCATAAATAAAAATAACCAAATGCTCATAAATAATTAGTAGTGATTAGTATGAATCCAAATATCATCAAAATAATAGTCCCATTGAATAAACAATTGTTTGTATATAGTGACTTGGTGCTTGTTGTTCTTCAATTTGTGACTTTTGTGAATCCTTCAAATAGTGAAGATGTGCGCTCACCTCCTTTGATGCCTGCAATTAGGCTGTACACGCTTTCGGTTCACTTTCCCTGGAACCTGCTAGACATATACTTTAGATGGTAAAATAGGGAGATCCTTCCTTTAGGAGTAATGGATGTATCCTCTGGTGGCTGATTATCCCCTCAGGGATTACACACTCCTTTTGTTATCCCAGACCTCCTAATTATCCTCTCCTTGTGTTACTCCGCATGCAGGAAGAAATAGAGGACATAGTGCTTTACCTTTTAAAACTTTTTATTCCCACCATCCAAGTATTAAACTCATATTAGACAGGTTTAAATAACGCAATATCCCGTTGGAAATCCTCTGCTGGCCTCTGAGTCATACACCTGCCGTCTATCGTGTTGTACAGCTCCTCTTCGAGTGATGACGTAGCCCCTCCCCTACGCGTTACGCCTCCAATCACGTGGCTTCATCAGGGGGTTGTGATAGGTCCTCTGCGTAGACCACTTTTTTTGTACTATTGCCTTCAGATTCCCAGTCTGTGATTGACTCTTTGGAGTCCTCTGTACCTAGCAGGTAGGGAGAGGGAGGCGTGAGAAGTCACTGCTCTGAATCCATCTTTTGTGTGTAAATTGTAACATGATCTAATGAGTTCTTAAAGCTACAACTACAGATAATTAAGTAAGACTAGTCTGGCAAACATGTAAAAAGGAGCCAACAGCTCCACCTGCTGCCTGACAATAATAAAAACCAAAACATTCATAGGTAACATTTCATTTTCACCTAACCTAAACATTAATTTTTTTTTAATCTATGAAATAAAGGTGCACAAGTACTATATATTCCCTTTAAATGCAAAGGTTTTTTTTAAACAAAGAATCCCCTTTAAATCACGATACCTTAAATTATAATTACGTCCTTTTTTCCATCATGGATGCCTGGATATTCGCTGTGGATTCCTTTTTTATTCACTTCTGGATGTATCCAGCAGAAACAGATGTTCTGGTTGTATCAAATCCTGAAAAATGAAAACGTAGAAGGTGATGTGTATATTATGCCAAAAGAAAATCGACAATTACATTTCCACCCTCCCACCTTCGGCGGCTCTGTCCTGAAGGGCCAAGTGACTCTGCAGCACAGCAAGCCAATAACCTGCTAGAATGTACGTCTGAAATGACATTCTCAGATGTGATTTGATATTAAGACTCAGTAATGAGCCCAATATTTCTTTTTTTTTTTGTAAATCTACTATTATCGTCTGAAAACGAAATTAAAAATATATAATTTTAATACACTGCTGTTTGAATCAAGAAAAAAGCCTACCTATGGAGAAATAAAGGGTTAGGCCACCCAAAATGCATTTTTAGTGTTTGGTGGATGCTGAAGGGTTAAACCACCTAACATGTTATTATAAGGTGGTGGTGAGACCTCCATGTCTGTGTTTGGAAGCCTACATGCGTGCCACTGCCAGTGTCTGGGTCCTAATGGCCCTCTGGAAATATAGTTTACACTATATGGCCAAATGTATGTGGAAACAACCCTAAATTACTGAGTTCAAGTGTTTCCAGGGAAGGCCAGGTACTAATACTGCTACAGCATATGAATGCACTTCCAATCGTGTTACAAAATTTGGGGGAATTGCCTTTTTTGTGCTTCTGTAGACAAAGCCAGTTCCATAAAGATATGGCTTGATGAGTTTGGTGTGGAGGAACTCAAGTAGTCTGCACAAAGCCTTGACCACAACTGTACTGCGCCCCTTTTCATCTCACCATGAATGTTCCCCTACTTGCATAACCAGCTCCATAAAAACACGGTTTCATTAGTTTGGTGTGGAGGAACTTGAGTGGCCTGCCCATATCCTTGACCTCAACATTACTGAACAAATTTCTGTTCCAGCAAGAATGTCCCCCTGTGTACAAGGCTGGCTCCATAAATATATGGTTTGATAAATTTGGTGTGAAGGAACTCAAGTGGCCTACGCAGAGCCCTGACTTCAACCCTACTGAACATATTTCTGTTCCATCATTAATGCGCCCATGTGCATAAAGCCAGCTCCATATCTGGTATAGGGCCAGTATAGGGTATACTGACCCCTAGGGCCCGGGGTCAGTAGGGGGCCCCATGAGATGCCCCTGGTACCTTTTTCATAGGCTTTTTTGAGTTTGGGCAAAGACACAGGGGCCCCATGATCCCCTATTGCCCGGGGGCCCCATGAGTTGTCAGTCCGCCCCTGGCTCCAAGTGTAGCCTAAGTAGGTGGGATGATGCCAAGCACCAGCGCTATCACATGGGAAGAAGGGGAGAGAGTAATGTGTCTTCCATACCTGGAAGCAGGGCCTGGACAAGGGGTGGGCAGGAGGGGCAGCTGCCCTGGGCGCAGCTGTTTATTGTATGGATGGGGGCACCAGTGAGCTCATTCTGATGCAAGGCATTTTGACAAGCGGATGACTGCTAGGAGTAGCATCCCCAAAGCTTGCACATAATGAAGGGGGCGCACTTTGGCTTCTTTGCCCTGGGAGCTGACATATGAGCTATGATCTTCAGAACAGACCACCAGAGAATAGAGAAAAGGTTAGTATGTACAAGGGGGGGGGGGTAAAGAGAACCTGTTGTTTTGCCCTGCATGAACAAAGCCCAGGTTTGCTGACCTCTAGCCTTACATTTAGTTTTGCACAGTTTTACAACCTCCCCTCCTGGACTGAAATGGCTTACTGTGATTTCACTGCACACTGTGAGCTTCTTACAATGTGTATTAGAAGCTGCTGCCAGTCAGATAGAGCCCGCCTCATTTCCTGGCTGGAGGACATCCAGTATCATCTAGCACTTTCCTCCCCAGCTTGACTGTCCTTGGCCTGCTCCTTTCATTCATTGGATTTCAGTTCTTTCAAACATGGAGGCTCAGCATCACATGTGGGTGTTACCTAAGTCAGTCTGCATGCAAAAGCAACCTATCTAAGAACACCCACCCCTCCAGACTGACACCCACCCATTAAGGTAGGTTGAAATCTGTGTACTTCCTTCCAAGAGCCAACCTACTGCTTGCATCAGTGCTGAGGACCAGAGGCATGCGCAGGGAGTGTGCCAGGTGGGCCTTGGCACACCCTATCACCCTATGCGCCAGGGCCGCTGATAAGGCAGTATGTCTGGCCCTACTGTTCTGGGCACGGGTCCTTTCAGTTCAAATAGGGGGGCCCAGGCAGCTGCCAAGTAGGAAGGCCGGCTTTACTGCCTATTGCAGATACCGATCCTCTTGTTCCTCTCCCTGCAGCGCTGCCGGCTTCACCTTCTCTCCCTTTTTCTGGGGGGGGGGGGTAACTATGTAATTTACCAGCCCCTTCTTTTTCTGAATGAACACAGTGAGCGATCTGAGAAGCAGAAGCAGTGAGCGATCTGAGAAGCAGTTTGTGAATGAATAGGAAGCCGGTAAGTGCTTCCTATTCATTCATTTGTGCAGCTGAGGCTCAATTTCAAATGTGTGACATCAGGGGTCTGATATTTCACCAAAACCCCCCAACAGGGCAGCTCAAAAAATGTAAAAATAAATAAATATTTATAAGAATAAAAACAAAAAAAAAGGACCAAAATTCTAAAACAAAAAAATATATATATATATATATATATATATAAATAAAGACTTGTTCACATGTGCTTTGTGCTCTATAATCTCTGCCATGGCATAGCATCACAGCCATGGCAAAAGTACACCCCCTAGCCACTGCCTCTCTTGCTCCGTGTTTGAGCTTTGGGGTGCACACCTTAATGTAATAGGCACACTTACGCTGAGGATTTTTAAGAGGAGCACAGCACCCTGATAGTCCCTCCTGCCAGCCATGATCAGCCTGCATTTCATAGAGAACTACAGAGACCCAGAAAAGACATTCATTGGTCTAAAATAAAATATGTAGAGAAAATTTAAAGGTTTTACTAAAAAATGTCATCAGCTTAAAGGGGCAAAGAGGAAGCAAAGAAGTCACAATATAAACTGGTTAAACTTCAGATTTAACTGTTTAAACTGCACTGAGTAAATAATAAAGCTGAAAATGTTTTTTTATTAAATGGAAGGCGTGGTGGAATAAAATTACATTGTGCTTGTCATCTGGTGTTTTTTTTTCCATTCGCAGTAACATTATGGTGTGATTAGGCTTCTGGGGGAACATAGTCATTACAGCTGTCACTAAGGAAAATTTCCATGATGGGATAATTTACTCAGCAACTAAGATGTCAGTCAACTGTATTGCTGACTTCTGTATGTTGGAGGCAATGCTGCCTTTCAGTGCTGCCAGCTTCTAGCCCCAGCACTGAGGTCCCCCAAAGTGGCACAGACCCCTTGAAACTGGAACTCCAACCAAAACCTCTGCCAAGTATTTATTGTTGCCTGTGACACCATTGGGAACACATTCCTTCACTTCCTGTCCTGGTGTCATGCAACCACCAGGAAAGCGAGAGGAAATATTCCCAATGGGGACAGAAGTGGCAATAATGGCACAATTAGGTTCTCCCTTAAGACCCCCTTCACACCTGCCCAGTGCATTACTACATGTTTTCAGGTGCTAACTGATAACTCATGGGGCCCCCGGGCAAAAGGGGATCATGGTGCCCCTGTGTCCTTGCTCAAACTCAAAAAAACCTATGAAAAAAGGTACCAGGGGTATCTCATGGGGCCCCCTACTGACCCCGAGCCCTCAGGCAGTGCCCGAGTTTCCAAATGGTCAGTCCACCCCTGCACGTGTTGCATTAGAACTGAACTCTGGGATTATAATTATTGCCTAAATCCATTCATCATGTGCATTGTTCATTGATATAAAAGCCCATTTAAAGCTCCTTTCAGTGTGAAGGGTATTAGTATATGTATTAAAAGCAAAGTTGTAGGCTCCAATCACACTTGTGCGACGCCAACGTTGCATGATTTCCAGTGCAACTTTGGAGTGTGACTTTGCATCAGTTGCATCAAGTTGCATCAAAGTAGTGCAATCTTTTCAAAATCGCTGCAACTTTAAGTCGTACAGATCTGAACAGACATCTATAGGCTGCAATTTGTCATGCGACTTTATGTGACCAAAGTCGCATGACAAGTCCCACAAGTGTGCATGGAGCCTTAGAGCCCATTCACATTAGGAATTGCACAGGAATGTGCTACGTGTTCCTGTGGATTTACATGCAAGTTATTGAAGGTGCAATTTGAACCCATTCATTTTGAATGGGATGAAATTGCACCGCACCCAAAAGAATGCTTGCACTACTTTTGGAAACGTTTTGGAAACGCACTGCAACCTGATCACATGGTACAAAAGTACCATGTGATCCAGTGTGGGAAAATGCACTGCATTTGTGACCTGCGTTTGGGGTGTCATTATCATTGCATTGACACCTACTGCAGATCGCAGGGGCACTGTGATTGCAATGCAGTGTGTACTGCGTGTTGTAGTGTGAACTGGCCCTTGCACTATACGGGGGATGTGCTGATCCATCTTTTGTCAGATTTATATTTGTGGGGTAGAAGGAACATGGACTGTGCAATCCACTGGAGGCCTGATGGATCTTAGGAAGAGGGGTGGGCTGACCATTAATCATTTTTTCCTGATAAATGTTTGTTGAACTTTGCTTAGTCTAAGTTATTCTGCAGCCAGAACTCCCATTAAGATCCGTACTCAGTGTTCCCAGAGCTAAAGACAGCCTACAGCAAAGCACTTTTTTCTGGGCTCCTGTGTTCTCAGCATCAGCACTGTGTGATTTCAGTGCAGAACAAGGCGAGTATGCAGAAAAAGGGGTTAAAGGGGCCCCCCCACACTGCAAGGGTTAAACGATAAGAGGTTTACAAGCCCCAAAAGGTTAGAACCTGGTGTCAGCAGAGGCGCCCAAATATAAAGAAGCTGAGAAATGGATTTTTTGTTGACTCAATATTTGTTGCTCATAGAATAATATAAAACACCGGCAACGTGTTTCGTGGCGCTGCACTGGCCACTTCCTCAGGACGGTGCAGAAAACACTTTAAACAGCTGTGATCTGTCTCTCATGCTGTATGTAAGAGAGAAAACAGGTGGCGCACACACCTAGTGCATTATCCAAGGTTTATTGTAGGAGTGAAAGAATCATAAAAACATACTCACAGACGAAGCATGTATCTAAAAAGCATAGAAAAATGATAATGACCACAACGGCAGGCAAGGTGTTCTCACTATCAGTGCGGTCAAATGGCTGACGCATTTCGGGGACGAATCCCTTTCCTCAGAGCTGATGACCAACCTCTGATGCTGATGTACGATGAATGGAAAGAAAGAGCCTCGCTGTAGATCTGTATGTAAGCCCAGTTCCAGGAAACCTAAAACTCCTCCCTTGCATTGCACTCTTACTTACTACATCCTCTGCTCCCCCAGAAGATTATGCTTTCCAATGCTCCAGTGATGGACTGTCCATCAGTATCGTCATATCCAGTCCAGGGCTATGGACCCTGCATCGGTCTTGATGAGGTCAGAGGACCTTAGACTGCCAGAGCATGGGGGAGAAGAGGCTGCAGGGACCGGCCTACCAGCCCAGAGGGAGCTTGTGTGACTGGAGGATCAGGTAAGTAAATCCGCTTTGCAGTTGACCTCCTGCGATGTGAAGTTTCTAGCCAAAAACTAATTGACCCATGCAGCCCCACTGCAAAGTTTTTGTTGTTTTTTTTGTGCCTGGAGCTGGGCTTTAATCAGCTGGCCACATACATTCAAAACTTAGTTGTGCAATCTCTTTACAATTTCAGATCTACAAGATCTTTGGAATAGTGGCCCTACTGCAACATTCCATGTCATGACGTCACTTTCAGTCCGGGGCGGATGTAAACAGTTTTTTATTTTTTGTTACAGCAAAAGATTTAAAAATGTTTTGCTTTTAAAGGTAAAAGAGAGATTTGGGGTCTTATTGACCCCAGATCTCTCCTTAAAAAGGGCCTGTCATCCTTATTACTATTACAACCCACATGGAAGAAAAACATATTTGAAATATATTTTAAAAATATTCTCCCCAAATATATTGCCATATATTTGAAATACTACAATTTTGGCCATATTATTCAATATATTTCAAAATATATATATTTCAATATATAAAATATATATATATATATATATACACAAAAAAAAAAAAAATATATATATATATATACAGTGGGGATCGAAAGTTTGGGCACCCCAGCTAAAAATTTGTATTAATGTGCATAAAAAAGCCAAGGAAAGATGGAAAAATCTCCAAAAGGCATCAAATTACAGATTAGACATTCTTATAATATGTCAACAAAATTTAGATTTTATTTCCATCATTTACACTTTCAAAATAACAGAAAACAAAAAAATGGCGTCTGCAAAAGTTTGGGCACCCTGCAGAGTTAATATCTTGTACTGCCCCCTTTGGCAAGTATCACAGCTTGTAAACGCTTTTTGTAGCCAGCCAAGAGTCTTTCAATTCTTGTTTGAGGTATCTTTGCCCATTCTTCCTTACAAAAGTCTTCCAGTTCTTTGAGATTTCTGGGCTGTCTGTCACGCACTGCTCTTTTAAGGTCTATCCATAGATTTTCAATTATGTTGAGGTCAGGAGATTGTGAAGGCCATGGCAAAACCTTCAGTTTACACCTCTTGATGTAATCCCCCGTGGATTTCGAGGTGTGTTTAGGATCATTATCCATTTGTAGAAGCCATCCTCTCTTTAACTTCAGCTTTTTCACAGATGGCATCAAGTTACCATCCAAAATTTGCTGAAATTTTATTGAATCCATTTTTCCTTCTACTCGTGAGATGTTCCCTGTGCCACTGGCTGCAACACAACCCCAAAGCATGATTGATCCAACCCCATGCTTAACAGTTGGACAGAGGTTCTTTTCATTAAATTCTGTGCCCCTTCTTCTCCAAACGTACCTTTGCTCATTCCGGCTAAAAAGTTCAATTTTAACCTCATCGATCCACAGAACTTGTTTCCAAAATGCATCAGGCTTGTCTATATGTTCATTTGCAAAGTTCAAACGATGATTTTTGTGGTGAGGACCTAGAAGTGGTTTTCTTCTGATGACTCTTCCATGAAGACCATATTTGTACAAGTATCTCTTTATAGTGGAATAGTGTACCACAACTCCAGTGTCTGCCAGATCTTTCTGGAGGGATCGTGCAGTCAAACGTGGGTTTTGAATTGTTTTTCTCACAATCCTGCGAGCTGTTCTGTCTGATATTTTTCTTGGTCTTCCATATCTTGCTTTAACTTCCACTGTTCCTGATGACTGCCATTTCTTAATTACATTCCGAACAGAGGATATTGACATCTGAAAACGCTTTGCTATCTTCTTATAGCCTTCTCCAGCTTTGTGAGCGTCAACTATTTTCAGTTTTCTAGACAACTGCTTAGAAGAACCCATGGTGCTGATTGTTGGGGCAAGGTCAGATGAGTCTGGGCATTTAAAACCTTGGAGATTGACATCACCTGGTGTTCCCAGACGATGATTGAGAACAATCCATGACACTGGCAGGTCTCAGCTTGGCAAAGGGGGCAGTGCATGCTATAAATTCTGCAGGGTGCCCAAACTTTTGCAGACGCCATTTTTTGTTTTCTGTTATTTTGAAAGTGTAAATGATGGAAATAAAATCTAACTTTTGTTGACATATTATAAGAATGTCTAATCTGTAATTTGATGCCTTTTGGAGATTTTTGCATCTTTCCTTGGCTTCTTTATGCACATTAATACAACTTTTTAGCTGGGGTGCCCAAACTTTCGATCCCCACTGTATATATATACACACACACACATATATACTGCATGTTGAAATGCATTTTTATTACAAAGTATATGAAAAATATTTTTAAAAATACATTTCAAATATACTGTATGTCTTTAAAAATACAAATCTACATTTTTGGCATGCATATACAAATCTCCTAGATTGTAAGCTCGAAAGAGCAGGGCCCTCAATCCCCTCATGTTTTGCATTGTATTATTATTGTTCTGTCGCATGTTCTGTCCCCCTTTGTAATGTACAGCGCTGAGCGAACTATTGGCGCTTTATAAATACTGTATAATAATAATAATAATATATGTTAAAATTACTTTTTTATATGTTAAAAACAAAATCTGAAGAATATATTTAAAAAATATATATTTTTAAAAATATATATATTTTTAAATATATTCTTCAGATTTTTTGTCAGAATGCTCACTGCAGTCCCATTATAAGTCGCTGATCGCCACCTTTATTAGTAAAAAAAAAAAAAAAATTCCATTATCTATACCGCTATTTGTAGACGCTATAAGTTTCACATTAACCTAATAATTTACACGTATTTTGATTTTTTTTTAGCAAAGACATGCAGCAGAATACATTTTGGCTTAAATCTATGAAGAAATTTGATTTTTACATTTTTTTACTAGACATGTTTTATAGCAAAAAGTCAAAAATATTGGGGTTTTTTCAAAATTGTCGGTCTGTTTTTGTTTATAGCGCAAAAAATAAAAACGAGGAGGTGATCAAATACCACCGAAAGAAAGCTCTATTTGTGGGAAAAAAGGATGTAAATTTTACGCCGTATCGCAAAAAAAATTACCTGGTCAGGAAAGGGGGTAAATCCTCTGGAGAACAAGTGGTTAAAGTATGACATGTTAGGTATCTATTTACTTGCCGTAACATCATCTTTTATATTTTACAATTTGTGTATTTATTGTGTTTTAGTTTTTTGATTAATTAAAGTGTATTTTTTTTTTAAATTGCATTTGAAAAACTGTTGTGCAAATACCATGTGACATAAAAAATTGCAACAATTGCCATTTCATTCTCTAGGGCAGTGGTTCTTAACCTGGGTTCGATCGAACCCCAGGGGTTCGGTGAGTCAGTCTCGCGGGTTCGGCGGAGGTGAAGACCCACACCCGACTCATATGATTCGTGATGACATGCACCGCTTGTCCATCATTGGCTGCAGGTGGTCACGCAACATCGCTTAGCCCAGTGGTCGGCAAGCCGCGGCTCGCGAGCCACATGCGGCTCTTTACACGCTTTAATGCGGCTCTTGTGTGCCGGGTGCCCGCTCCCCTCCCTCCTCTCGGGCGGCAGGGAATCTGCAGCGTGATCCAAAAAAAAAAACAGCCAGGGCAGCGCGCTCAAATGCAATGATTGGCCAGTCTCGCTGCCACTCACATCCTGATAGCCAGTGATTGGCTGTCAGGATGTGTGTAGGCGGGGCAGCGTGACGAACGTGAGAGGAGCTAGGCTCCTCTCACAGTCCGCCCTGAAGACCGGAACGGCGCGGGAATACGGCGAGAGGAACGCGCGGAGCAAAGGTAAGTGAATTGACACAGGGGGGACTTGGCTTACTACTTGCTACTTACTTACTACTACTATATAAGGGATGAATTAATATGGGGGATGAATTACTATAGGGGGGGTGAATTACTATAGGGGGGATGAATTACTATATGGGGGATGAATTACTATGGGGGATGAATTACTATATGGGGGATGAATTACTATATGGGGGATGAATTACTATGGGGGATGAATTACTATATGGGGGATGAATTACTATATGGGGGATGTATTACTATGGGGGATGAATTACTATATGGGGGATGAATTACTATATGGGGGATGAATTACTATATGGGGGATGTATTACTATGGGGGATGAATTACTATGGGGGATGAATTACTATATGGGGGATGAATTACTATATGGGGGGATGAATTACTATATGGGGGATGAATTACTATATGGGGGATGTATTACTATATGGGGGATGAATTACTATGGGGGATGAATTACTATGGGGGATGAATTACTACGGGGGATGAATTACTATATGGGGGATGAATTACTATGGGGGATGAATTACTATATGGGGGATGAATTACTATATGGGGGATGAATTACTATATGGGGGATGAATTACTATGGGGGATGAATTACTATATGGGGGATGAATTACTATATGGGGGATGAATTACTATGAGGGATGAATTACTATGGGGGATGAATTACTATATGGGGGATGAATTACTATATGGGGGATGAATTACTATGGGGGATGAATTACTATATGGGGGATGAATTACTATGGGGGAATGAATTACTATATGGGGGATGAATTACTATAGGGGGGATGAATTACTATGGGGGATGAATTACTATATGGGGGATGAATTACTATATGGGGGATGAATTACTATGGGGGATGAATTACTATATGGGGGATGAATTACTATGGGGGATGAATTACTATAGGGGGGATGAATTACTATGGGGGATGAATTACTATATGGGGGATGAATTACTATATGGGGGATGAATTACTATGGGGGATGAATTACTATAAATTAGGTCTTTGCTAAAAAAAAAAAATGTATATATATATATATATATATATATATATATATATATATATATAATGTTTGGGGGTTATATGTAATTTGCTAGCAAAAAATACTGATTTAAACTATTAAACAAAAAGTGCCAGAAAATGCTTGGTCTTCAAGTGGTTTATTCTTTTTCACTTTTTCATTTTTTGCTGCTGATCCTCTGCAACCTCATTTCTCATCTCCACGTTCCTGGTGAACATGCCCCGTGATGATGAAATGGGCACTTGCAGTCACAGTCCATATGACAGTGAAAGAAACTAATAGAGACAAGGACAGGCGCAGAGTGACATGTCATTAGGTTCTATTGGCTGCAGTGTGGTGCAAGGAGGATTGCCTCGCACTGCGCTGCACTGAAAAAGAAGTACTGCAGTGAGGTGGTGTGAAATGGACAGGTAGGGGATGAGGCATTTTTGCCTTGTCTTGCGGTGGGGCCACGCTGGAATGGCCGCCCACTGAAGCCCTATTACACCTAGTGTGAATAGGCCCTTAAAGTGGTTGTACCTTTATATATACCCAGTGACGTGATTAGCCTCAGGTGATACACAGAGAGGAAACAAACCCTCCTCTGTGAGTTGTACCTGTTTATCTGTAGTATTCTCCTCTATACAGCTGTTCAAAGTCCAGAATGTATACAGTTTGTCTGAGCTGTCAGCAAAAACTGGGGGCGGAGAGCTGAAGTTATACTCTGCAGAGCTCAGTGAGGAGATCTCTGAGAGCTGATTGGAGGGAAGAAACACCCTCCCCTCTACTCAGTAGACAAGAACAGAGCTGAGGCTGTCAACCACAGGCTGTGTGCTGGAGCTTCTTCTCCTGTCACCATTTTTCTCTTGGTGTCAGGAAAATAGAAGCAGAAAGCAGAGAAAGGAGGCAGCAGACAGAAATGACACAGTGCTCTGTATTGAGACAAGTACACACTATAGAGGGATATGCTTTGTTCATATGTCTAGGGCAGTGGTTCTTAACCTGGGTTCGATCGAACCCCAGGGGTTCGGTGAGTCAGTCTCGCGGGTTCGGTGGAGGTGAAGACCCACACCCGACTCATATGATTCGTGATGACATGCCCCGCTTGTCAATCATTGGCTGCAGGTGGTCACGCAACATCGCTTAGCCCAGTGGTCGGCAAGCCGCGGCTCGCGAGCCACATGCGGCTCTTTACACGCTTTAATGCGGCTCTTGTGTGCCGGGCGCCCGCTCCCCTCCCTCCTCTCGGGCGGCAGGGAATCTGCAGCGTGATCCAAAAAAAAAAACAGCCAGGGCAGCGCGCTCAAATGCAATGATTGGCCAGTCTCTCTGCCACTCACATCCTGATAGCCAGTGATTGGCTGTCAGGATGTGTGTAGGCGGGGCAGCGTGACGAACGTGAGAGGAGCTAGGCTCCTCTCACAGTCCGCCCTGAAGACCGGAACGGCGCGGGAATACGGCGAGAGGAACGCGCGGAGCAAAGGTAAGTGAACTGACACAGGGGGGACTTGGCTTACTACTTGCTACTTACTTACTACTACTATATAAGGGATGAATTAATATGGGGGATGAATTACTATATGGGGGATGAATTAATATGGGGGATGAATTATTATAGGGGGGATGAATTACTATATGGGGAATGAATTACTATATGGGGGATGAATTACTATAGGGGGGATGAATTACTATATGGGGGATGAATTACTATGGGGGATGAATTACTATATGGGGGATGAATTACTATGGGGGATGTATTACTATGGGGGATGAATTACTATATGGGGGATGAATTACTATATGGGGGATGAATTACTATGGGGGATGAATTACTATGGGGGATGAATTACTATATGGGGGATGTATTACTATGGGGGATGAATTACTATATGGGGGATGAATTACTATATGGGGGATGAATTACTATGGGGGATGAATTACTATATGGGGGATGTATTACTATGGGGGATGAATTACTATATGGGGGATGAATTACTATGGGGGATGAATTACTATGGGGGATGAATTACTATATGAGGGATGAATTACTATGGGGGATGAATTACTATATGGGGGATGAATTACTATGGGGGATGAATTACTATGGGGGATGAATTACTATATGGGGGATGAATTACTATAGGGGGGATGAATTACTATGGGGGATGAATTACTATATGGGGGATGAATTACTATATGGGGGATGAATTACTATGGGGGATGAATTACTATATGGGGGATGAATTACTATATGGGGGATGAATTACTATAGGGGGGATGAATTACTATGGGGGATGAATTACTATATGGGGGATGCATTACTATATGGGGGATGAATTACTATATGGGGGATGCATTACTATATGGGGGATGAATTACTGTGGGGGATGAATTACTATAAAACAGTGGTTCTTAACCTGGGTTTGATCGAACCCCAGGGGTTCAGTGAGTCAGTCTCGCGGGTTCGGCAGAGGTGAAGACCCACACCCGACTCATATGATTCGTGCAGTAAATATTCATTATTATGTTTTTGTTTTTGTGTGAAAATCATGTTTTAATGGTTTTGTTCTTTGTTCTTAACGGTTTTGTTCATTTTGTGCACCTATGTATAAATATATACCTATGTTTTGAATTTTAAAAATCATATTTTATTTTTCCAATTAAGAAGGGTTCGGTGAATGCGCATATGAAACTGGTGGGGTTCAGTACCTCCAACAAGGTTAAGAACCACTGGTCTAGGGTTTACATCCACTTTAAAGTGTTACTAAACCCACAACAGTAAAATCTGTCTGTATATGCAGTAGAGCATGCTTGTTATACCCACTGTGGAACCTAAGGGGTTAATCCTCCACAATGTGTAAAAAGGCTGTTTGATCCTCTCTTCTCCGATCCTCCTTTTCTTCTACTGTCCCCAATCCATCTGCTGATAGTACAGAGCTCTAGGAGTCACTCTGCACATACACAGTTTGGTGTGTATGGCTAGAGGGTTTTGTTTTTTCTTCAGGAGAGTGCATGTGATCAGCACAGGGCCAATCACTGCTGTCCAGACAGATGGTCAGGGATTATGCAGCCTCATAGGACAGTCCGAGCAGAATGAAAACTCCTCCCACAAAATTAACCAGTGCTCTGCTGGGCACTGATAGAAGTCACAAGACTGCTCTAACTGCTGATGAGAAAAGATATTTAGCAGTTTATATTTACTAAAATAATGTCATTTTCATGTTGTGTGTACTGTGGGGGACCAGATATATTGAATGCAGGGTCCGGGGAGACCAGATATAGTGAATGCAGGGTCCTGGGAGACCAGATATAGTGAAGGCAGGGTCCGGGGAGACCAGATATAGTGAATGCAGGGTCTGGGGAGACCAGATATAGTGAATGCAGGGTCCGGGGAGACCAGATATAGTGAATGCAGGGTCCTGGAAGACCAGATATAGTGAATGCAGGGTCCGGGGAGACCAGATATAGTGAATGCAGGGTCCGGGGAGACCAGATATAGTGAATGTGGGGTCCGGGGAGACCAGATATAGTGAATGCGGGGGCCGGGGAGACCGGATATAGTCAATGCAGGGTCCGGGGAGACCAGATATAGTGAATGCAAGGTCCGGGGAGACCGGATATAGTGAATACAGGTTCCGGGGAGACCGGATATAGTGAATGCGGGGTCCGGGAGACCAGATATAGTGAATGCGGGGTCCGGGGAGACCAGATATAGTGAATGCAGGGTCCTGGGAGACTGGATATAGTGAATGCGGGGTCCGGGGAGACCGGATATAGTAAATGCAGGGTCTGGGGAGACCAGATATAGTGAATGCAGGGTCCGGGGAGAGTGGATATAGTGAATGCAGGGTCCAGGATTTAGCAACACTGTAAGGAAAGGTAGGTCAGTGAGGAGGGAGTTGCAGTAGTCAAGGCGGGACATGACCAGGGAGTGAGTTAGAAGCGTGGTGGTGTCCTTGGTTAGGAAGGGGCGTATCTTGGAGATATTGTGGAGGTTGAGGCAGCAAGCTTTGGCCAGCGATTGGATTGGAAGGATAGTTCAGAGTTCAGGATTACACCTAGCACCCTGGCATGGGGGGATGGTTGAGCCATTGATTATGACAGGGAAGTCAGTGGATGGGGCACGTAGGGGAGGAAATATTCATGTGGACAATTGTATGAACATTCTTTGCACATTTGATGAATCGATGAATGTCGTTCAAAAATTGTCTTTTGCTGTTAACCCTTTGGCACTGGTGCCTCTTAGCTCTTTAAGGGGTTTATGACATCAGAAGGCAGGGTTTAGGGTCACGTGACTGCCGTGATTGGCTGTCACAGCGGTCACATGATCAGAAAGGTCCCGATTGCAAGTAGTGATCAGGACCTTTCCAGGAGATGCCAGTAAAAGTTCTGGTCTTGCCACGTGTTTGTATACTTGTGGTACACAAATATGCGGCCACTCCGCGTCAAGGCCCAGCCGATGAGAGGCCACATATTTGAATACTGTTGGCGCCAACATGTTAAAGCAATTCTAAAGGTTCATTTTTTGGGAGGAAAATAACAAACATGTCTATACTTACCTGCTGTGTGCAGTGGCTTTGCACAGAGCAGCCCAGATATTCCTCTTCTTGGGTCCCCTGCAGGCTTTCCTGGCCCCTCCCTCCTGTCGGGTGCCCCCACAGCAAGCAGCTTGCTATGGGGGCACCTGCTGCTCTGTGTGTCCATTCACACATGGAGCCATGGCTTTGCCCCACCCTCCTCTCTCCTCATTGGCTGACTGGCTGTAATTGACAGCAGTGGGAGCCGATGGCTCCAGCTTGCTGTCTCAGCCAATGAGGAGGCAGAGACCCGGGACAGCCAAGGCTGTTGTTCACATCACTGGATCGTGATGGGGCTCAGGTAAGTATTAGGGGGACTGGGGGCATTGCTGCACATAGAAGGTTTTTATCTTCATACATAGAATGCATGGAGGTAAAAAACCTTGAGCCTTTACATCCACTTTAACATTCAATTCTAAAATGAATGCCATTTCTGAACAATAACCACATACACTGGCCGAAAATTTGTTTGACTGAGAAAAGTTTTCCTTCCTGCCCCATTGAATCTTCCCATCACTGCAGTTGAAAATGAATGTCGATTTGACCCCACCAATGATTGGAAAATCAAACAACAGTTCTTCAAACGAAAATTTTCAAACGGAAAAAATATACATAGAAAAGTGAAGGCAGAAAAAGACCGAGTGGTCCATCGAGTCTGCCCGTTTTTTTGTTTTTTGTTATGGTTTTTTTTATGTGGCTTTTTTTTTATTTGTTTTTTTTTTTACTTTCTTTGTCTGAGTATAGATCTGTGCTTGTCCCACGTGCCGGCCAGTGTCCTCAACCGCAGGTCAAATGTAACAACTTCTGTGCCAAAAATATTTGATGACTTCCTCTTCTGTTTACAAATAAATGAAACAACAGAAGAGCTGCTGGGAGCAGAAGCTGCAGTTCCAGCGTACAGGCAGGTGGGGGAGCTCGCGGACCACAGTCCGTTTAGGCTCAGTTCTGCAAGGCAGATCCAGTTGCAGGAGGGTCCTAATTAGGGGATCCATGGAGGGGGATTAGGAAGCTGCACAAGTGACCCCTTTGCCTGACCCTTCCAGAGCAGGTGGGCTTGCAGGACAACCTAATGACTGCAGGACTTATTAAAGAGAATTAACCCTTCCCTGCCTAGACCCAGTTCTGCAAGGCAGATCCAATTGCAGGAGGGTCCTAATTAGGGGATCCATGGAGGGGGATTAGGAAGCTGCACAAGTGACCCCTTTGTCTGACCCTTCCAGAGCAGGTGGGCTTGCAGGACAACCTAATGGCTGCAGGACTTACCAAAGAGAGAGCATTAACCCTTCCCTGCCTAGACCCAGTTCTGCAAGGCTGATCCAATTGCAGGAGGGTCCTAATTAGGGGATCCATGGAGGGGGATTAGGAAGCTGCACAAGTGACCCCTTTGCCTGACCCTTCCAGAGCAGGTGGGCTTGCAGGACAACCTATTGGCTGCAGGACTTACCAAAGAGAGAGCATTAACCCTTCCCTGCCTAGACTCAGTTCTGCAAGGCAGATCCAATTGCAGGAGGGTCCTAATTAGGGGATCCATGGAGGGGAATTAGGAAGCTGCACAAGTGACCCCTTTGTCTGACCCTTTCAGAGTAGGTGGGCATACAGGACAACCCAATGACTGCAGGACTTACCAAAGAGAGAGCATTAACCCTTCCCTGCCTAGACCCAGTTCTGAAAGGCAGATCCAATTGCAGGAGGGTCCTAATTAGGGGATCCATGGAGGGGGATTAGGAAGCTGCACAAGTGACCCCTTTGTCTGACCTTTCCAGAGCAGGTGGGCTTGCAGGGCAACCCAATGACTGCAGGACTTACCAAACAGAGAGTATTAACCCTTCCCTGCCTAGACCCAGTTCTGCAAGGCTGATCCAATTGCAGGAGGGTCCTAATTAGGGGATCCATGGAGGGGGATTAGAAAGCTGCACAAGTGACCCCTTTGTCTGACCCTTCCAGAGCAGGTGGGCTTGCAGGACAACCTAATAGCTGCAGGACGTACCAAAGAGAGAGCATTAACCCTTCCCTGCCTAGACCCAGGTCTGCAAGGCAGATCCAATTGCAGGAGGGTCCTAATTAGGGGATCCATGGAGGGGGATTAGGAAATTGCACAAGTGACCCCTTTGCCTGACCCTTCCAGAGCAGGTGGGCTTGCAGGACAACCTAATGGCTGCAGGACTTACCAAAGAGAGAGCATTAACCCTTCCCTGCCTAGACCCAGGTCTGCAAGGCAGATCCAGTTGCAGGAGGGTCCTAATTAGGGGATCCATGGAGGGGGATTAGGAAGCTGCACAAGTGACCCCTTTTCCTGACCCTTCCAGAGCAGGTGGGCTTGCAGGACAACCTAATGGCTGCAGGACTTACCAAAGAGAGAGCATTAACCCTTCCCTACCTAGACCTAGTTCTGTAAGGCAGATCCAGTTGCAGGAGGGTCCTAATTAGGGGATCCATGCAGGGGGATTAGGAAACTGCACAAGTGACCCCTTTGTCTGACCCTTCCAGAGCAGGTGGGCTTGCAGGACAACCTAATGGCTGCAGGACTTACCAAAGAGAGAGCATTAACCCTTCCCTGCCTAGACCCAGTTCTGCAAGGCAGATCCAATTGCAGGAGGGTCCTAATTAGGGGATCCATGGAGGGGGATTAGGAAGCTGCACAAGTGACCCCTTTGTCTGACCCTTTCAGAGTAGGTGGGCATACAGGACAACCTAATGGCTGCAGGACTTACCAAAGAGAGAGCATTAACCCTTCCCTGCCTAGACCATGGGCTGGGAAATGAGACCAGCCCAGTGCAATGTGTTCTATTATAAAAGCAAATAATGAAGGATGTGCCCATTGCATGCTAACCTTTGTATTAGCACACTTTGCCTTCTAATTGCAGCAGGATGGGCTGACTACATTGAGAGATCCCTCAGCCTTGTAGATGGAAATGATATGCAGATTGCAGTATTTATTCTATTTCATAGTCACACATGTGGAGTTCTGAAGAATGCTGCCTGAGCTTATCCTAGAGGGACCCAAGGCTCAGCCCCTTTAAGAGGAGGAGCTGAAGGGGGGGTCACAGGGGGGCTGGGAGGGTGTGGGAATATTCCTCATCTGGAAGATACAAAGCTAACGCTTCTCATAGCAGATCAGCGGAAGAGAGAAAGAGGAGATCGGGCTGTGTGGTGGGATCCTAGGGTGACTGGTCCTCTTCACTGCCCAGAACATGGTGCCCACCTCTGCTCCTGGCACTGCTGACCCCTGCAAGGAGATGCTCACAACTTTCTAGGACCTGAGGACCCTGCGAGATGGCATGAGGACCTCAGCAAGTGTGGACAAAGAGCCCAACATGTGCCCAAGGAAGGATGCCTAGGACACAAAGATCTGTCTGCAATGTGCCGGGTGGGCACCCTACAATGTGCCCAGGGAGGGGAATGTGCAACACCTAACCTGGACACCCACCTGGACAAAGACCTACCTTAAGTGATGGCCAGTGGACCAAGGATTTACCCCTTTGTACAGATACAGAAGAAGTGCCCATGGAATAAGTGCCCTCAGGGTCATTGTGATTGTGCCAAGTGCTGTTTGTGCCCAGCAAGGATGAGGACTGCTCTAGTATTGGTCACTTCAGGGGTCCTCCTGGTGGTAGGGGGTGTCTTCTGGGTAAGGAAAGACCATCATCCTGTGGAGCAGCCTGAGCATCTCCATCAAAGGTCCCCCAGGGCTCTGCGCCTGCCTGCACTAGCCCCACACACTCCACCAGTCACTGAGGGACATGCCCATGGGGCATCTCCAGGGCACGGGAACCCAGAGAACCGATCACAGCCAAGCCTTTCCATGGAGCAGGGAGTCTATTGGCCATGGACACTGGAGAGGACACTGCCCCAGGGCTTTACTGATGAATACTCTCAGGGTTGGCAGCAATTTGCTCGCAATGCCAGTGTGGTGACCCTGGAGAGAGGTTGCGGGCGCAGCACCAACCGACTGGCAACCTTATCAGATGGCAGCAAAGCCTGCATACGTTATGGCATCAACCCGGAACAGATCCAGGGGGAAGTCCTCTCCTTCTACCTATCTCGCCTGCTGGGGCTGCCAGCTGTGCCACCCTGTGTCCTCTCCAAAGTGGGTGGTACACAGTGGGCTCTGGCTGAGCTGGGGGGCACAGGTTGGGCATCAGGCTCCTTGGTCACCATCACCCCTTGGTTGCACAACCTCAGTTCAGTCCTTCCACCCCTTGCCCTGCGAGCTGAGGATGGCAAACTGCGCCCCCTACTGGAGGAATTGCACTCAGGGCAAACTGGCATGGTGGAGCTGGCACAGTGGGGTGACTTGATCCTCTTTGACTACCTGACTGCCAACTTTGACCGGCTGGTGAGCAATCTTTTCAGCCTCCAATGGGATCCTCGGGTCATGTTGCGGGGAACTAACAACCTCCATCGGTCTCCAGATGGCACCTTGGTTTTGTTGGATAATGAGGCTGGGCTGGCACATGGGTACAGGGTTCGGGACACCTGGGACAAGTACAACAAGGAGCTTCTGGTTACAGTGTGCCTGTTCCGCAGGGGCTTGGTGCGCAAATTGCGGGAGCTGTACTTAGGGCAACGCACCGCGGAGGAGCTGCACGCGCTGTACTTGGCGGGGGAACCGCTGGCCGCCGAGCTCGGCTTATTAACTGAGTCGGAGGCACAGGTCTTACAGGACAGAGTGGGACTTCTCTATAGACACATACAGAGCTGCCAGGACAGGTACAGCTGATACAAGTGGATCTAGAACCCAAAAGGGGAACATTTGTTCCACAACTTAGTAGTAGGACATCGCTGAGAAAAAGTAGATCAAGTCCGAAACTCAACATTTTTATAAAATTTTACTAACTGTGTTATCTGTAATGAGATGCTTGTACTACTGATTGATCCGTCTGATGACCATGAACACTTCCAAGAGCAATGGTGTGCAGCAACCAATCAGAAATCACCTTCTGTCCCTCTTATGCCTCAAAAATGGATAGAGGGTGAAATCTGATTGGTTGATAGGAGTCAGAAGACTTTGCACATGGCGGTTGCACTTTGTACTGCTTTGTATTAGCTTTATTTAATAACACTGTGCGAACAGCAAGGAAGCGCCATAAGCCGCAGCAGCCAATTAGAAATCAGCGATCAGAAGTATTTCTGATTTTTTTTTTTTGGGGTTTTGTGCTGTGAAATGGCATTTCATGCTTTTTGCATTCTTACTGATGACATTTGTACAGGTTAAAAGGGTATTGTGGGGTGAATGTAATGGTTGGAGAAGGACTGAAGCTGGCCATACGCAAACCGATGGAGATATTGTGTTCTGACAGCCGGGCCAGCCAGCTGTCAAAATACCCAAACAGCGGCTGCATCTGATTGGACGCAGGCGCTGTTTGACAAAAGTATTTTTTTTCCTAACTAGCTCTTTCCATTTTTCTGTTAGAGGTTGTCATGCGGAGGGGTAGCAAACAGACCACCCACTGAGCAAATGTCAGCTGGTTCATCAAGAACTGGCCAAAATTAGCTCTGCTTATGGCTAGCTTAGCTCAGCTGGCAAACCGACCTCTGTTAGGGCGAACGGAGAACCAGCATCTATTTTTCTGTATGTTTGGCATCATGTCTCACTGGAAACTACTTTGTTGACTTACGGCTGGTTCACACCACAAAAACGCACGTTGGATGCATTTCGGATGCATTTCTACTTGCGGTTCACACCACAAAAATGCACGGATGTGTTTAAAATGCATTTCTGCTTGCAGTTCACACCACAAAAACACACGTTGGATGTGTTTCAGATGCTTTTCTGCTTGCGGTTCAGACCACAAAAACACGTTGGATGCGTTTCGGATGCATTTCTGCTTGCAGTTCACACCATAAAAACACACGGATGCGTTTCGGATGCATTTCTACTTGCGGTTCACACCATAAAAACACGTTGGATGCGTTTCAGATGCATTTCTGCTTGCGGTTCACACCACAAAAACACACGTTGGATGCGTTTCGGATGCATTTCTGCTTGCGGTTCACACCATTAAAAACACACGTTGGATGCGTTTCGGATGCATTTCTGCTTGCGGATCACACCACAAAAACTCACGTCGGATGCGTTTAGAATGCATTTCTGCTTGCGGTTCACACCATTAAAAACACACGTTGGATGCGTTTTGGATGCATTTCTGCTTGCGGATCACACCACAAAAACTCACGTCGGATGCGTTTAGAATGCATTTCTGCTTGCGGTTCACGCCACAAACACATGTATGCGGTTTGGATGCATTTCTGCTTGCGGTTCACACCACAAAACTCACTCCAGATGTGTTTCTGCATGCACGTTTCTGATGCATTTACAATGCGTTCTATTGTGGGGGGTTTTTTTCCCTTTTTTCTAAGGTGTGGTTTTTTTTTTTTTTTTGTTTTTTTAATGTGATGTGTTCCAGTGCGTTTTTGATGCATTTAGATGCCTTCCAGTGTGTTACAGTGTGGTTTTGATGCATTTTTTCAGTACAGTTCTGTGCAGGAAAAATGCAGCATGTTCCACTTTTTTGTCTGCACTGGAACCGACTGCACTGGTGTGTATGATGCCATTGAAACCCATATAATCCACTATCCATGCGTTTTTGATGCAGAAAAAAAACCCGCACTGGAATGCATCTGGTGTGGACCGGCCCTAAATTATTTTTCTGTTGCAAAGGTTTACCTTTTAAGATCCTGCCAAAACCAGCACTTCCTGTTGCAGGCTGACAACGCTAAGCCACCTCTTTGCAATTAGCATCAGCGTGGCCGGCTGTACTCCTTTTGGTTGTACTTTTGGCCTGGCTTCCTGATATGGTGGCCATCTACGCTTTGATTTTTCCATCAAACAAGTGAGAAATTCAATAAAGCAACAAACGTAAAGACATCATTTTCCATTCAATCGATTTAGTCTAGGTTCACACCTATGCGTTTTCCGGAAACACACAGCAGTCCATTTAACATGATTTCCTATGGGACATGTTCACAGCTCAGCGTTTTCACCCGGTGCATTTTTTTGGGAAGGGTCAGGGACTTTTTTAAATGCAAAACTTTGCGTTTTTGGTTCTAAAGACTTCAATGGAGACGCTTCAGAAAAGCATGTAGTGCGTATTTGATGCAAATTATTTTTTTTTTTTTTTTTTTTTTATGCACATTTGCTTTTTAATCTGCCCAGCAACAAGTAAAAAATTTTTTTTAAACCCCGCAAAAATGCACCGCAAAACGCACTGCAGAAACTATTCAAACGCAAACTGCATAGGTGTGAACCTAGCCTTAGATTAAATTCAATCAAACTGAGTCAATTGGCAGAGGCTGGAACTTATTGATCATGTTGCATCAATCCGCAGCATTGAACTGCTTTGTTCATGAATTGAATTGATCAGGCTGTGGGATTGCATTGGGAAAACAGAGATACAGAGTGCCGTTTTGCTGCGTTTTGCAGCGTTTGAGCGTTTTTACAGCTTAAAAACTCCTCTAGAAACCCAGTACTGGGTTTTTTTTCAGCCAAAAACGCCCCTGCCTAAAAATGCTGATTACAGTCTGTGTGTATGGACCAGGGGTGGACTGACCATTCGAGCACTCGGGCAGTGCCCGAGGGCCCGGGGTCAGTAGGGGGCCCCATGAGAAGTTCCTGGTACCTTTTTTTTTTTTTTTGATAGGCTTTTTTGGGTGTGGTTTGAGTGTGGGCAAGGACACAGGGGCCCCATGATCCCCTATTGCCCGGGGGCCCCATGAGTTATCAGTCCACCCCTGGTATGGACACATAGGATAACATGCTAGGGAGTTTACTGGCTGTAGAAAAAGACGCCAAAAGCTATGATCAGCTCTTCCTCCATGCAATCAAAATATTTCCCCTTGAAATATCTATCAAATTATTATTAATTATAGATGATTCCTATTGGGAATAATTGATCAGAAAAGAAATCAGTCATTTATCGAAGTGAGTATGGCCACCAATAGATCCGGTAAGTAGCCCAACGGCAGCTGACAACACTGCCACGAATTGAGAAGCAGCGGCTTAGCGTTGTCAACCTATAACAGGAAGCGCTGTTACTGGCAGTTGTAGAAATGTTGCAACAAATTCACAAAAAAATGAATTCCTCAAGAAAACTGTCTATAACAAGGGCCCAGGGGCAGACTGACCATTTGAGCACTCGGGCACTGCCTGAGGGCCCGGGGTCAGTAGGGGGCCCTATGAATTGCCCCTGGTACCTTTTTTATTTTTTATTTTTTTATAGGCATTTTTGGGTGTTCTTTGAGCGTGGGCAAGGACACAGGGGCCCATGATCACCTATTGCCCGGGGGCCCCATGAGTTATCAGTCCGGCCCTGCAAGGGCCCTTTCAAACTGACCAGTTAAAAAAAAAAAAAAGCAGAAGAAAAATGCTTCCTTTTAAATCCTATGGAGCTAGTCACACCAGTCAGTTGCGTTCCAGGCTGCTTTCACACCGCTCCATTGCAAAAACTGCAGTCAAAACGCATAATCTCTCACTTTTTGTAACTGGGAAAAACTGATCCCTGTGAAAGGGCCCAAAGGCATCATGGCAAACATACTGAAATATAGAAATTTGGGTTTGCATTCACAGTTCAAGGTGTCCACACACATTGCAATCTTACGTTTAAGATTTTCCGTTCAGATTGTTGCTTTTTTTAATTGACGAAACATTTGAATCATGTATGTTGGTGGTTCTGATCGGCATATCGGATCAGATGAAATGGAATTTCTGTTGGAAGTGGCAGAAGATTTTTCGTTCTCTGCAAATGAATTGTAACCCATGGAGTGCCCGTTATGATCATTTTCCGTTCATAGTGTGTGTAACGAACGATTGATAGATCAGATAACCGATTTTATTTATTTACTGTTTTGTCTATAAAACAGACAAGGCATGTTATGTCTCTGGCAGTATTACAAGCAGGGGCGGACTGACAACTCATGGGGCCCCCGGGCAATAGGGGATCATGGGGCCCCTGTGTCCTTGCCCAAACTCAAAAAAGCCTATGATAAAGGTACCAGGGGCATCTCATGGGGCCCCCTACTGACCCTGGGCCCTCAGGCAGTGCCCGAGTTTCCAAATGGTCAGTCTGCCCCTGATTACAAGTTAGGCTGCGTTCACACCGATGCATTTTTTTTTTTGGGTGCTTTTTTGCAGAAACGCACTACAGTCCATTTAACATGGTTTTCCTATGGGACATGTTCACATCTAGGCTTTTTTTGATTGGCTGCATTTTTGGAAAGTGTCCGAGCTTTTTCACCGAGCGTTTTAATAACGCTGGTAACATTAGCTGTGTAAAGTCACATTAAAAACGGGAGGTTTTTTTTTAGAGTTTTTGCATTAGCGGCGTTGTGCGGCGATTTTTCACATTTGCGTTTTTTTGTTTTTTTTGTTTTTGCCAAAAATCAGACCTAAGAATAATCAGCCGATTTTCGCTCTATTAGTGGGTCAGTGGCACCGGCTGATTTTCATGGTTCCTCCCCTTTTTGGTGATCGGACATGTTTGGAAAATTCTTGAAAAACCACTGATTTTCGACTCAATGATGGTCAAATTGTACGATTGTTTTTCCAAAAAGAATATGCGCATGAGCCGTGACCTGGAAGGAACAGAAGTTTCACCTGTTATATGGGGTAAACTTTATGACTTGTTCGGCCGATTTTCGAAATCATTGATGGCACCATCGGATTATCGAGCGAACGGCGTTTTTGGGCAAAAAATTGTTTGGAATTCGACCTGTGTATGGCCTGCATTAAAAGAAAAAAGCAGTGTTTTTGCTACAATGGAGAACCTGCTGAAATGCATGGTAGTGTGTTTTTGCTGCATTTTGCATTTTTATTCTGCCCAGCAAAAAAAAAAAATCCACTTAAAAAAAAAAAAATTAACTAAACGCGGTAAAAATGCATCAAAAATGCAAAATGAACTGTGAAAAGCACTACAATGGAGAATCTGCTGAAATGCATGGTAGTATGTGTTTTTGCAGCGTTTTGCATTTTTATTCTGCCCAGCAAAAAAAAAAAAAAAACTGAACAAAATGCTGTAAAAATGCATCCAAAGTGAAAAGCACTGCAAAACGGCCAAAAATCTGCATAGGTGTGAACAGAGCCTAAGCGAGGAAATAGCTGAAAAGTACGATTGAATGAAAACCGATCGTAACACGTGGCCGTCGTTAAAACAGCTGCAAGCGAAAGGCAGTAACCCGCAGCGACCAATCAGAATGAATCTTTCCTTGCCCTCATCGGGTTCCGGTGGGTTCCTTGCGCTTTGTAAGCCGTTGTTCCCCTTTGCCTTATTAAAGTAAGAAGAAGGTATGACGCAGCGAGAGTTTTATTGTTACACGGAGATCTGATTAATGGAAGTCACCGTATGATAAATGATTACCAGGAACAGAGCTGAAAGTACTGGAGATGATCCAGAAACAAAGGACCAAAATAAACCCGTATAAAATCCATTGCATCTTTCTTTATTTCATATTTGAATAGGATCCTTGATGGAAGATGGAGAGCTGGGAAAGGGTCTGGTAAATATGTCAGATTTAACAGCCCCTTCCTTTCTTGAATGAACACAACTAGTGATTGGTACTGATCACTCACTGTGTTCATTCATAACTGAAGCATAGTAAACAGTTTTTTTGGGGGGGGGAGGGGGGCCTGTCAGGTTGGCTCTATGGGGCCCCGTGGTTTCTAACAGCAGCCCTGGGCAGGAGTGTACAGTACAGGCAGCTTACAGCAGACAAAAAAAATGCTAGGAGACAGGAAAGTGGTATTTTTGGCAGAAGCGGCATGCAAAGTCTCTTCTGCCAAAAGCTTTATCTCCTAACATTTTTTATTTAGTAGTGAAGATCTGATGTAAAATGAATACGGTGTAGCAGAGAGCAGTGTTTCCAGTGAGCACGGGGAGAAACTTCCAACTCCTTTTTACTGCAGATATCAACAATAAGCAAACGTTCCTAAATGTCAAGGATTTCAGTGTCTGCAGTGATGATACACATGCTACATGAGCTACACACGTTACATGAGCTACACACGCTACACGTGCTACATGCGCTACAGGGCTTCGTTGTCATCATTTCTTTCATGATACGGGGCTAGGCTGAATTCACAAAGCTAACATACCAGGATAGGGAGCCTTATCAAAATGTGACAGTTATTTTCAGCTAGAATGAGAAGATTTCAGGCACATGGCCGAAAATGGCTGAAAATAAAAATTCCTAAAGTGGAACTTCACTCTCTCAGTCAGCATGCACTCCTTGTAATCCTGATGCTGCTAGCCTTAGTAAATAGATATATTCTAGTTACTTCTTTAACCCCTCGCCTACCGGGCACTTTCACCCCCTTCCTGCCCAGGCCAATATTCAGCTTTCAACGCTGTCGCACTTTGAATGACAATTGCGTGGCCATGCGACGCTGTACCCATATGAACTTTCTTGGAATTTTTTTTTAGACAGAGCTTTCTTTTGGTGGTATTTAATCACCGTTGGGGGTTTTATTTTTTGCTAAACAAAAAAAAAGACCACAAATTGGAAAACATTTAAAAAAATTAAAGGTTCCTTTAGTTTCTGTTATAAAATTTTGTAAATAAGTGATTTGTGCTGATGAGGAGGCACTGATGAGGCTGCACCAATATGCGGCACTGATGGGCATTGATAGGCAGCACTGTTGGGCACTGACAGGCATCACTGATGAGCATTGATAGCCAGCTGATGGGCACTGATAGCCAGCACTGAGAAGGCACTGATGGGCACTGACAACCAGTAATGAGGAGGTACTGATAGCCAGAACTCATGGGCACTAAAAGCCAGCATTGATGGGCACTGACAGCCAGCACGGAGGATGCACTGATAGCAAGCACTGATGGGAATTGACAGTCATCACTGAGGAGGCACTGATATCCAGCACTGATGGGCACTGACAGCCACCACTGAGGAGGCACTGATAGCACAGATGGGCACTGATGGGCACTGATAGCTAGCACTGAGGAGGCACTGATAGCTAGCACTGATGGGAACTGAGAGCCAGCACTGATAGCCAGCACTGATGGGCACTAAGTGCCAGCATTGACGGGCACTGACAGCCAGCACTGAGGGGGCACTGATAGCTACAACTGTTGGGAACTGACAGCCAGAACTGATAGCCAGCACTCATGGGCACTGACAGCCAGCACGGAGGAGGCACTGACAGCCAGCACTGATGGGAACTGACAGCCAACACTGAGGAGGCACTGATAGCCAGCACTGATGGAAACTAAGTGCCAGCATTGATGGGCACTGACAGCCAGCACTGAGGTGGCATTGATAGCCAGCACAGATGGGTACTGATAGCCAGCACTGATGGGCACTGACAGCTAGAACTGAGGATGCACTGATAGCCAGCACTGAGGAAGCACTGATAGCACTGAAGAGGCACTGATAGCCAGCACAGATGGGCACTGACAGCTAGCACTGAGGAGGCACTGATGGACACTGACAGCCAGCACAGATGGGCACTGATAGCCGGCATTGGTGGGCAGTGACAGCCAGCACTGAGAAGGCACTGATAGCCAGCACAGATGGGCACTGATAGCCAGCATTGGTGGGCACTGACAGCCAGCACTGAGGAGGCACTGATGGGCACTAACAGCCAGCACTGAGAAGGCACTGATAGCCAGCACAGATGGGCACTGATAGCCAGCATTGGTGGGCACTGACAGCCAGCACTGAGGAGGCACTGATGGGCACTGACAGCCAGCACTGATAAGGCACTGATAGCCAGCACAGATGGGCACTGATAGCCAGCACAGAGGAGACACTGACAGCCAGCATGGAGGAGGCACTGATAGGCACTAGGAGCCAGCACTGAGTTGGCACTGATAGCCAGTACTGATGGGGCTACACTGATAATCAGGGCACTGATGATCAGTGATGTGATGATCTGTGTAGATGTCCCCCCTGAGGAATATCGCTTACTGGAGAGGAGTCCCAATAACCGGCATTTCATGGTTTTGCTGTAATCACCTGTGATTGGACACAGCTGATCATATGGTAAAAGGCCGCTCTGATTGGCCCTTTACCTCGATCACAGATCTCTCCCAGTGTGTACCCAAGGGGCGCCCTCGCAGAACTAGCCGACCGCGCTGTAGCTTGGTTATAGCATGGTCGAGAACCGGTTAAATATTGTTTAACATTTCTTCAGTTGCTTCCTAGTTTTTGGCCTAGGCCAGGGGTGGGCAACTGTGGCCCTCCAGCTGTTAGTGAACTACAAGTCCCATCATGCCTCTGCCTTTGGGAGTCATGCTTGTAACTGTCAGTTTTGCAATGCCTCATGGGACTTGTAGTTCTACAACAGCTGGAGGGCCACAGTTGCCCACCCCTGGCCTAGGCCAAAAGGCTTTCATACATCTCAGGAGTCTTCATGGGCATTCTGTTTTCTTTCATCTTGAGGAGGGGAAGAGAGGCTTTCTCAGCTAAGCACGCCCTCCTGCTTGCATGCCTGAGCTAAGGGCAGATGGATTTCAGGAAGTAAATGCTACATGAATCACCTGCCCTTAGTCAAGATGGCTGCAGGCTTGAAATGCTTGGCAAACTGATTTCTCTGAAAGTTTTTTCCTGTCTATGGGGAGATTTCCCTTTTATTTTCATTCCCAAAAATACAACAGAAAGAGGAAATCTTTCCGAAGGGCCCATTCATATTTGTAAAGTCTGCATGTTGTGTGTTCATTTGCAATGCCATGTGCACACCAAAATGAAGCAATGCGTGTAACGTGTTACGGCAATGTGTAGATGTAGATGGGCCCTAATGCTGAATTCACATCTATGCATTTTTCCTTTTGATGTGTTTTCCATTGAAATCAATATAAAAGCATCAAAATACACCAACGTACATTGCTGCGTTGACGCATGCATTGAGACGTGTTTCTGTCATTTAAATGGAAAATGCATCAAGCAAAATGTAAAGGTGTGAATCCAGCCTCAGAGAGAAGCGGTGATTTCTTTTTACTTTCTGTACTGAAGATAATAGTCACTAGGACAAATATGGATGAATCTCTCCAACGGGAACAGGCAGCAATAAAAACCTAAGAGACGTTTTCTCACTTCTTCATTCTAACCAAAACTGAAAAAAAAGGCTTTTTATACACTTTAAGAGTACCTGTCATCTATAATCCAGAAGGCTGGCTTTTCTGTCAAAGTCAGTACTTAAGAATGAAGCCTGTCAATAATGCATGAACAAAATGCATGAGTGGTTATGTTCGCCCTGAATATGTGATGTTACTTGCTTCTGGAGTAGCCGTTCTCAACCAGGGTTCCTCCAGAGATTACTAGGGGTTCCTTGAGCTGTAGCTAGTTGACCTCCCATCGTGCCTTCGTATTTCCAGGTTTATCGCCACTTGGAAGATCCAGCAGCATGACAACAATGATCTTTTCTTCCAACTAACCATCAATGTAAGGAGCATTCTTCCCACTGACCACCAATGTAAGGAGCATTCTTCCCACTGACCACCAATGTAAGGAGCATTCTTCCCACTGACCACCAATGTAAGGAGCATTCTTCCCACTGACCTCCAATGTAAGGAGCATTCTTCCCACTAATAACCAATGTAAGGAGCATTCTTCCCACTAATAACCAATGTAAGGAGCATTCTTCCCACTGACCACCAATGTAAGGGGCATTCTTTCCACTGACCACCAATGTAAGGGGCATTCTTTCCACTGATCACCAATGTAAGGACCATTCTTCCCACTGACCTCCAATGTAAGGGGCATTCCTCTCCATTGACCTCCAATATAAGGGACATTCTTCCCACTAATAACCAATGTAAGGAGCATTCTTCCCACTAATAACCAATGTAAGGAACATTCTTCCCACTAACCAACAATGTAAGGAACATTCTTCCCACTGACCATCAATGTAAGGGGCATTCTTCCCACTGACCTCCAATGTAGGGAGCATTCTTCTCACTGACCTCCAATGTAAGGAACATTCTTCTCACTAATAACCAATGTAAGGATCATTCTTCCCACTGACCATCAATGTAAGGAACATTCTTCCCACTGACCACCAGTGTAAGGAACATTCTTCCCACTGACCACCAGTGTAAGGGGCATTGTTCCCACTGACCTCACATGTAAGGGGCATTCTTCCAATTAACCCAATGTAAAAAGTATTCTTCCCACTAGTAACCAACGCAAGGAGCATTCTTCCCATTAACCACCAATGTAAGGAGCATTCTTCCTACTGACCACCAATCTAAGGAGCATTTTTCCCACTGACCCAATGTACGGGACATTCTTCCCACTGATCATCAATGTAAGGGGCATTCTTCCCACTGATCATCAATGTAAGGGGCATTCTTCCCACTGATCATCAATGTAAGGGGCATTCTTCCCACTGATCATCAATGTAAGGAGCATTCTTCCCACTGATCACCAATATAAGAGACATTCTTCCCACTGATCTTCAATGTAAGGGGCATTCTTCCCACTGATCATCAATGTAAGGAGCATTCTTCCCACTGATCACCAATATAAGAGACATTCTTCCCACTGATCTTCAATGTAAGGAGCATTCTTCCCACTGATCACCAATATAAGGGACATTCTTCCCACTGATCATCAATGTAAGGGACATTCTTCCCACTGACCTCCAATGTAAGGAGCATTCTTCCCACTGACCACCAATGTTAGGAACATTCTTCCCACTGATTACCAATGTAAGGAGCATTCTTCCCACTGACCACCAATGTAAGGGACATTCTTCCCACTGACCTCCAATGTAAGGAGCATTCTTCCCACTGACCTCCAATGATAGGCGCATTCTTCCCACTGACCTCCAATGATAGGAGCATTCTTCCCACTGACCTCCAATGTAAGGAGCATTCTTCCCACTGACCAATGTAAAGAGCATTCTTCCAACTGACCTCCAATGTAAGGGGAATTCTTTAAATTGACCTCCAATGTAAGGAGCATTTTCCTAATGACCCTCGATGGACTAATTGTAGTAGGGGTTCATCGACATCTCAACATTATTCCAAGGTTTCCTTTAGTGACACAAAGTTAATAAAAGCTGTTCTAGAGAACTATTAGACAGGACATTGTATCAGGATACAAGATGGCTCCTTCTTTTGTATATGATGTTTTCATTGGTAGGCCATATTCCTGGGTGTTGGCATTGGTCACTATTCCATTCATTCATTGCTCTCCTCGAAGAATTTCAAGCCTGTACCTGCTGCCCAGGAAAAGGTCTAGAATACAGGCATTGGCGGGGATTTTCTACATCAAAGAGCTCTGTTTCCGTAAACCGAGACTGCTCCCCCCTCCCTCCCTCCGATTCTCCCTTTATTCACTCCAGTTCCACATCGCTGGAGGGCTTACTCCTCCTAATCCATCTTAAAGGCAGACATATTTCTAAACTTTAAGCCTATCAGTGACAAAAAGACTGATAGGCTTTTAAAGCTGACCTTTACAAGTTCAAAAGTCCAATGGGTGACCCCCTGACAACTAATCAGATCTGTGCTTTGATCAGACTCAGAGGAAATAAAAAAGGCCTGGGTGTCATTAGTTGGATATTTGAGCTATCAGTGTATTTGGGATTATATGGAATACTGGAAAAATGATGGCCGTGGCGGCGTGGCCTATAGAGATCAGTATGTGCTACAGCAGAAAACCAACAGTGGACTAGAATGATGACAGCTGTTGCCTGATTGGTTGAAAGAGCAGCCCCTTCCCCCTCCCCCAGGGGCGGACTGACCATTTGGAAACTAGGGCACTGCCCGAGGGCCCGGGGTCAGTAGGGGGCCCCATGAGATGCCCCTGGTACCTTTTTCATACCTTTTTTTGAGTTTGGGCAAGGACACAGGGGCCCCATGATCCCCTATTGCCCGGGGGCCCCATGAGTTGTCAGTCTGCCCCTGCTCTCCCCAAAACACTTTCATATTAGTTTGATTTCATTTATTTATTTATTTCAGGTACTTATATAGCGCTGTCAATGTACTCCGCGCTTTACATATATATTGTACATTCACATCAGTCCCTAACCATCAAGGGGTGTACAATCTAAGGTCCCTAATTCACATTTATACATACACATACTAGGGACAATTTACACAGGAGCCAATTAACCTACCAGCATGTCTTTGGAGTGTGGGAGGAAACTGAGGCACCTGGAGGAAACCCATGCAGGCACAGGGAGAACATGCAAATTCGGTCATGTGATCAGCTGTGTCCAATCACAGCTGATCGCATGTAAACAGGGAAATGCCGGTTATCGGCATTTCTCTCCTCTTGAGCTGTCACGCTGACAGAGGAGAGGAGAGCCGGTAATCAGCATTCCGCAGAGGGGACATGTACACTAATCATCAGGGCACTGATGATCAGTGTAGCCCCAGCAGTGCCACCTGTCAGTGTCCATCAATGCTAGCTGCCAGTGCCCATCAGTGCCACATCAATGCCACACATCAGTGCTCATCTGAGCTGCCTTTCAGTGTTACCTATCAGTGCCAGTCAGTGCCAGCTATCAATGCCAATCAGTGCCACCTACCAATGCTGCCAGTCAGTGCCACCTATCAGTGCCAGTCAGTGCCAGCTATCAATGCCAATCAGTGCCACCTACCAATGCTGCCAGTCAGTGCCACCTATCAGTGCCAGTCAGTGCCAACTATCAGTGTGCATCCGTGCCTGTCAGTTCTGCCTATCAGTGCCACCTAACAGTGCCAGTCAGTGCCACCTATCAGTGCTATATATGAGTGCTGCCTTTCAGTGCCCATCAGTGATGCCTGTCAATGCCTATCAGTGCCACCTACTAGTGCCTCCTCATCAGTGCCATCTATCAGTGCCCATCACTGCAGCCTCATTAGCGCATATCAGTGAAGGAGAAAAATCACTTATTTACAACATTTTAAAACAAAGAAAAAAACTTTTTTCTGATGATCAGTGTGCCCTGATGATCAGTGTGGCCCCAAAAGTGCCACCTGTCAGTGCTGAACAGTGCTACGTGCCAGTGCCACATCAGTGCCCATCTGAGCTGCCCTTCAGTGTCACCCATCAGTGCCAGTAAGTGCCACCTATCAATGCTGCCAATCAGTGCCACCTATCAGTGCCAGTCAGTGCCGCCTATCAGTGCCAGTCAGTGCCGCCTATCAATGCGCATCAGTGCCGCATATCAGTGCCAGTCAGTGCCGCCTATCAGTGCTAGTCAGTACCACCTAACAGTGCCAGTCAGTGCCACCTAACAGTGCCAGTCAGTGCCGCCTATCAGTGCTATATATCAGTGCTGCCTTTTAGTGCCAATCAGTGATGCCTGTCAATGCCCATCAATGCCACCTACCAGTGCCTCCTCATCAGTGCCCATCAGTGCCAGCTATCAGTGTCCATCACTACAGCCTCATTAGCGCACATCAGTGAAGGAGAAAAATCACTTATTTACAAAAATTTATAACAAAAACTAAGAAAAAACATTTTTTTTCAAAATTTTCAGTGGTTTTTGGTTTGTTTAAGAAAAAATAAAAAACCCAGAGGTGATTAAATACCACCAAAATAAAGCTCTGTCTGTCACAAAAAAAAGATTAAAATTTCATATGGGTACAGTGTTGCATGACCGCGCAATTGTCATTCAAAGTGTGACAGCGCTGAGAGCTGGAAATTGGCCTGGGCAGGAAGGGGGTATAAGTGCCCGGTAGGTAAGCGGTTAAACGGACTTGACTAACACATTAAAGACAATCTTTGGCTAACACTCGTTAAGCAGTTACAGCAACAGTTGCCCTTTTTCTTTTGGAATAAAGGTTTCACATAAATAAATAAAAGCTGATCGTTATAAGCACCCCTGTCAGTGGTAAATGGTTTGTCCCAACCCAATAATTGCCACTTTTGCTGGACAGCTTGGGCTGTTAAAGGAAGTTGAAAAACAGCAGACATATTGGAAGGATCACCAGGTGAAAATAAAGCGTTCAGTGTCTGCTACCCCTCTCTGCCAATCCCTCCGCTGGCTTCCACTCGCCTAATGAATAAAATTACAAATACTAACAACTTACAAAGCCATCCACAACTCTGCCCCCAGCGACATCACCAACCTGGCCTCAAAATATCAACCAAACCGCTCTTCGATCCTCCCAACAAAACCTTCTGCTCTCTAGTTCCCTTGTCATCTCCTCCCATGCTCGCCTCCAGGACTTCTCCCGAGCTTCTCCCATCCTGTAGAACTCCCTACCCCAATCTGTCTGGCTGTCTCCTAATCTATCCATCTTTAGACGATCCCTGAAAACCTTTCTCTTTAAAGAAGCCTATCCTGCTTTTACCTAGTAAACCGCCATTTATTTCCTCCATCAGCTCATCTCCCTCCACAGCTATTACCTTTTGTATCACTCAACCCTTCCTCCTAGATCTAAGGAGCCGGGCCCTCTGTTTCCTCTTGTACCAAATTGTATTGTAACTGTAATGTCTACCTTCATTTTGTAAAGCACTGCGCAAACTGTTGGCGCTATATAATATTATTATTATACAGTATTTATAAAGCGACAACAGTTCGCTCAGCGCTGTACATTACAAAGGGGGACAGAACATGCAACAGTACAATAACAATACAATCCGATTTACGAGGGGTTCGAGGGCCCTGCTCCTTGGAGCTTACAATCTAGGAGGGAGGGGCTAATGGTACAGGAGGAAATAGCTGTGGGGGATGGAGTGGTAGGAAGAGTGGAGGAGGTCAGGAATTAGCAGGGGGTGGGGTAGGCTTCCCTGAAGAGATGGGTTTTCAGGATGCACCTAAAGGAGACAAGAGTAGGTGATAGTCTGATGGATTGGGGTAGGGAGTTCCAGAGTATGGGTGACGCCCTGGAGAAGTCCTGGAGGTGGGCATAGGAGGAGGAGACTAGGGAACTAGAGAGAAGGAGGTCTTGTGAGGAGCGGAGTGTGCGTGTTGGGTGGTACTTGGATATTAGGTCGGTGATGTAGTTTGGGGCAGTACGATGGACAGCTTTGTACGTCAGTGTTAGGATTTTGAATTTGATCCGTTGGGCTATATAAATCCTGTATAATAATAATAATAATAATAAGGCCTAAAAAGGAAAACAAATGCAGTTGCCACATCTAAGAATTGGTAATTAGATACCACGTAAAAGCAGAACTCTAGCCTTAATGATCCTCTGGCTTTAAATCCTTTTGAGTTACTGACCTGAAACATTGTAACAACAATGTTTCAGGTCAGTAACTCAAAAGGATTTAAAGCCAGAGGATCATTATGACATCCAGGCAACTAGTGCTTTCAGCAGCCCTTGTATTCCTCAATACAGAATACATACAAACAACATTGCATTCCCGAATCAGGGTCACAGCCGGATCTATGGGCCTGGCTTCTGCAGCGACGTCATTGTTCCAGTTTATCCCAATGTAATTGAGCGAGAACAATAGATTTGATACACATTTTAACAGATGAAGCTAATTCTCCACTAGAAAGTTGGTTAGATCCACTTAAAGTCTACATCATTTCCAACAGATGGGGCTAGCATGGGCCCAGAAAAACATCTCTTGTCCTATAATGTAATGTGAGATTTGCATCATCTATAAACAGTTCTGGCAGATGGTGAGTCAGATTTAACCTACATTTTGTCGGTATGGAGAGCCGGTTCCTGTGCACACCAGTCTGTTAATATGATAATTAACAGGCTGCGTGCCAATAGCTGTGCAACTTGTGCAAAACCGATACATTATTTCTGTTTTTCTTGTTTTGTTGTGTTCCAAACCTACTTTATAGAAACCGATGCTGCTAAACCGACGGGAACGAGAACGTCTGGGTGGCTGGATGAGGCTCAAGGGTGTGTCTGAGCCCTCAACTAGTGGCATTTTCAGAAGGCGATCAACAAAGGCAGCCAACATATTCTTGCCATGACAGGTTTTCTTTAAAACTCAATTCCAACCCAGTTTTGTAGTTTTTGATGGATGAGTTTGAACAGCTGTCAAATTTTATTTGCTGTCCCCATTGGGCAGATTTTCCCCCAACGGTGACACCAGGACAAGAAATGAGTGGCTATGCCCACATGGAAGAAAAATATATTTGAAATATATTTTAAAAATATTCTTCCCAAATATATTGTCATATATTTGAAATGCTACAATTTTGGCCATATTCAATATATTTCAAAATATATTTCAATAAATATATATATATATATATATTTATATATTTTTTAAAATATATTCTTCAGATTTTTTTTTACATACAAAAGTCATTTTAACATATATTTTTACATATATTTGTAAATGCATTCCAAAAATGTACATTTGTATTTTTAAAGACATACAGTATTTTTTCAAATGTATTTCTAAAATTATTTTTCATATATGTTGTAATTAAAATGCATTCAACATGCAATATATATATATATATATATATATATATATATATGAATAAAAACAAAGGGCGCACTCTCATCGTGCATTACCGTGGTATAACACGTAATTTATTAAATAGAAAGGATGTATACTCACAAACCAACGTGATAATGGGCAGTAAAGGTGATCCACAAAAACAGTCACAATGCAACTGTGTCTAATGATGCGGATAAGTTGACGCGTTTCGGGAGTTAAACCCCCTTCCTCAGAGCTAAGGATGTGTCTGCTAGCCACAAGCCTATATACCAATGGGATGTCAAAAGGAGGTTGGTATTCGACAATTCCTTGGTTTGCATGAAGATTGGAGCGCTGGTTTCGTTTGTTTTTCTTTTGGGATATATATATATATATGATTATTATATTATTATTATTATACAGGATTTATATAGCGACAACAGTTTGCTCAGCGCTTTACAATATAACAGGAGACAATATAGCAACAATACAGTTCAATACAAGAGGGATTGGAGGGTCCTGCTCCTTGGAGCTTACAATCTAGGAGGGAGGAACTAGTGGTACAAAAGGTAGTAAATGTGGGGGTGGACTGGTAGGAAGAGTAGAAGATTCCATTATTAGCTGAGGGTAGGATAGGCTTCCCTGAAGAGAGAGGTTATATATATTTCAATAAATATATATTTATTGAAATATATTTTGAAATATATTGAATATGGCCAAAATTGTAGCATTTCAAATATATGGCAATATATTTGGGAAGAATATTTTAAAATATATTTCAAATATATTTTTCTTCAATATGGGTGGGTGTCCCTTGCCACTCGTTACGAAATGCTAGCCTTAATCCAACCTCAAAATCAGGCTCCTATTTTATCTCATCCTGATTCCATTGTAAAATGTTTGATGAAAGTCCTGAAGAAAGGAGGGCCCTTTTCCCCAAAATGCATTGGTGGTATCTGATGCTCTTAACCAATAAATGTTGTAAAAGAGTGTCTTGTTATCTAAGAACAAGAAGGCTCTGGGGATTGTCATTAGGGAGATTTTGACTCAATGGTGACACCAGGACAAGTAATGAATGGGTAAGGTTGTCACTGCTCAGTCGTTAGGACACTCTAGGCTTAATCCACCCTCAAAATCAGGCCTCAAGAAGGGGGGAGTCCTTTTCCCCAAAACTCTTTGGAGGTATCTGATGCTCTTAACCAACAAATGTTGTAAGAGGGTGCCTTCCTGTTTAGTCACACTCAAACAGGAAGACACAGACACAAAATAAAACACAACTTAGGTTCTCCATACTGCTCTACTATATAAGTGTGCTTTTGTTGCTGTCATTGTTCTCATCAGAAATATGTCCTGTCACTCCTTGTGCTGGTGACATTGTCATTGGGATAGTCACTGGGGACACAGACAGCAGTGGAAGCCTTAGAGAGGTTCTAACTTCTCCTATGTTTGTGGCAAACTCAAAGTTCATCTCCAATGAAGAAAAAACTTTTGATCTCTCCATACCCTGTACCAAACATGTATTTTTATACTAAAATTATCTACCTAAAAGCCACAATATGTACCTAAAATTTTGGTCATGCAACACAATCCCAACCCTTCTTTCTTCTGCTTTTTAGCATGGGAGGGTCTTGTCAACCCATCACAGGGTCCTCACGGGGTTCTGAAACCTTCAGGAGTAAGTTCACATGTGTACACAAGACCAGTCAGATGGACCGGTGAAGAAAACAGGGCAGCTTCGAACCACTGGTCATTACTGTTTGAAGAGGTGTCTCGGAGATCTTCTGACAGTTTGTTGAGGTGTGTTTTCTTTTTTTTTTTCCAAACGTAGATTGCTGCAGGGTTTGGGAAGGGAGTCCTGTAGAAAACCATGACTGGAGTTTGACTTTATAGAGGACTTATTTTCAAATGTTATCTTATAAACTCTATCACTTTCCCATTGGGAAGAGGTCACCCTCCATATTTTTCTCAGTATAGGTCTCCATATTAACCTAAAGCAGCAACAAAGAGACTATCACTTTCCCACAGGGAAGAGGTCATCCTCCATATTTCTCTCAGCATGGGTCTCCATGTTAACCTAAAGCAACATTAAAGAGACTCTATCAGTTTCCAATTGGGAAGAGGTTAGCCTTCATATTTCTCAGTTTAGGTCTCCATGTTAACCTAAAGCAGGGGTGGCCAACCTGCGGCTCTCCAGCTGATGCAGGACTACAAGTTCCATCATGCCTCTGCAAGTCAGTAACTTCCCATCTTTGCAATGCCTCATGGGAAATGTAGTTCCACAACAGCTGGAGAGCCACAGGTTAGCCACCCCTGACCTAAAGCAACAGCAAAGAGACTATCACTTTCCCATTGGGAAGAGGTTATCCTCCATATTTCTTTCGGCATGGGTCTCCATGTTAGCCTAAAGCAACATTAAAGAGACTCTCACTTTCCCTTTGGGAAGAGGTCATCCTTCATATTTCTTTCAGCATGGGTCTCCATGTTACCTAAGGCAACATTAAAGAGACTCTGTCATTTTTCCCTTGGGAAGAGTTCAGCCTTCGTATTTCTCTCAGTATGGTTCTCCTTTGAATTGTACTGTTCACACAGTTAATTGGTATAGTGGTTCAGGTGACTGAAAGCTCAGATACATTGCTACCTGACACTCCAATGTTCCTTCTCATGTAATTGACCCAGGGTCACCAATAAGGTGGTAGAGGCAGTACCCCAGACCAGACCCAGGCCCATTCAAGTCAGCAGGGAGGCCCTGAGTTTGGCTTGGAAACAGGATGAATCCCCATCTAGATGAGGCCTGGGAGTGAACCCGCCCTACTCATGACAGATGAGGAGCGCTGGATCAATAGCACTGAGGGCCCTAGTTAATAAAGCTGAGTAATGTAGGACAGCTTGGGAACTGATGTGGGATTTGACCTTAGCTTATCCCCTCTGTGTATGGAATGTTGGTGGTATTCCTCTTTCTCCTGTGTTCCGTGAAGTAAGGTAAGTTCAGTTACCTAAACATTTCCATTCACCATTGATACTCATGACCGTATGGCTATGAAGGAAGGCCGGTCAGTAGACTGTAGGGGTCCCCATGATTTCTAATGGTGGCACTGAACTGACCTCATCGGAATATGGAGATTGGAGACTTGGCACTAATATAAGTCTGATGTTTAGTCCATGAGTCACTTTGCTCTAGGCTGAATGTATTCTCTCTTCATTCCCCTCTACATATATTTTTAATGCTTCTTTGTTGCTATTACGCTTTTAACAGTCACAGAAGTTTCACCTCTGCTATTTATAGCTGCTCTAAGAGGAAGAAGAGTTTTGGGCTGTGAAAAGCAGGGGCCATGCAGCTCTATCATATCTTATCTGTTCAGTCTGATACCACGGTCTACCGAAGACCCAAAGAACAGAAGCATTGACCTATCATACCCTGTAGTCTTCCTGAAACATATCTTAAAGCCGAATTAAAGGCTAAAAGCTGAATTACGCAGTTTAATACGTGTAAAATATGTGAATTGTTTAATCTAAAGGCAGCGCAGTGGCTAAATGGTTGGCTAAATGGTTAGCACCTCCACCTTGGTAGTACTAGCATCATTGGTTCAAATCCAAACCATGGCACCACCTGTCTGGAGTTTGCATGTTCTCCCTGTGCCTGCGTGTGTTTCCTCTGGGTACTCTGGTTTCCTCCCACACTCCAAAGACATGCTGGTAGCAGGGGCAGACTGCCCGAGGGCCCGGGGTCAGTAGGGGGCCCCACGAGATGCCCCAGGTACCTTTTTCATAGGCTTTTTTGAGTTTGGGCAAGGACACAAGGGCCCCATGATCCCCTATTGCCTGGGGGCCCCATGAGTTGTCAGTCCGCCCCTGGCTGGTAGGTTAATTGACTCCTGTCTAAATTGGCCCTAGTATGTGTATGTATGAATGTGAGTTAGGGACCTTAGATTGTACACCCCTTGAGGGTTAGGGACTGATGTGAATATACAGTATATGTAAAACACTGTGTAAATTGACAGCGCTATATAAGTACCTGTAATAAATAAAGAATTTGAAATTGTTTAGCCAGCCTTGCAATCTAGGTGTTCCTGCTACATGACGAGGCCAGTGACCTCACTCTCCTTTAGGAAGAAAGGGACATTTTACACCTCTGTGTTATGGTGCAGTGCATTAGATAAAACTTACGCTGTATGAATGGTGTAAGATGATGTACAATACAGCTGAAACAGACTTAGAAGGTGTGCTGTGAATTGGCCCTCAAGCAATATACCATAGCTCGGTCAAAGAGCAAGCCTCCTGATTGGACATTTGATATTCAGCTAGCAAAAACCTTCCATGATTATTAGCTCTTCCACATCCATCCCATCTCCTGTTCTTCCCCATTGACCCATCACTTTTTTGGCCCTTTTTTCTAAATGTGATTTCATCCCATATTTCAAAATTCATGCTGGTTGTCGAATTGTCCTCCTCTCTATGTCTTGGTGGAGATATGAAATTGTAAGCTTCAATAAGAGATTGGATCTAGATAAATGGGTCTATAATTTTTGTAAAGAGATGTTAAAAAAGTGTTAGCATGCATAGGACTTATGGCATCTATCCACAATAGGGACTTGACTTACAGTACATGACCATATGGAGCTTCTGGGTCATTTTTTATTGGGTTTCCCATGTGCTCGGAAACTATTAGTTAACTGAGAGAAAGCTTTATCATGTAGAATCCCTGGACTACCTGGTCTGGGCTGACAAGCCTCCTCTTCTTCTCTTCTTCTTCTTGGATCCAAATTCATACTGGTTTTTCAGTTATCCTCCTCTATATGTCTCTGGTAGAGATATGAAATTGTAAGCTTTAGTAGGGGAACAGACCTCGATAAACGGTTCAATATTCTGTGTAAAGAGCTGTTAAAAAATTATCAGTGAACATGTAATAGCTTATGGCATCTATCCACATTAGGTACTCAACTTTCATGATCAAATGGAATTTCTGGATCATTTTTATCGATTTCCCCCTGTACTTGGGACTACTATCTTCAACATAAGCTCTGTGGGAAGGTGCAGTGTGGTGTGGTGGCAGTAAAGACATGGAGTCCGCTTGCAATGAAGCTCAGAACTTGTATTGAAGAGAATGCCAAACTACGAGCACCCCAGGTGGGAGAGAGCCACTAGGAAAACAATTACAGTCCACTTCAAAGGTGGAGATGCAGCAGAAGGAGAGATGCCGACAGCATCTGTTTCAGAGGGTGGAGTGCAGCCTGGCTGGTCTGGTCCCAAAGGGAAGGCTTTCTTGAAGGATGAGGAGTTCCTTGTCTGCCCCTACTCATCTAGAGCCTTTCCCTGCCGCTAATTACTTTCCTTGACAAGCAGGGTCTCTCTTTCTACACTAGTCACTTTACAAATGCACACCAAACCCTGGGTGTAGGGACTTATAAAGGCTCTACTGACCCAAGTGCGCTGCCAGGGCTCACCTCGATGCAACGCAGCCAACCAGAATGCTGCTTCCAAGACCAAGGAAACCATAGAGAAACCGCATTTCCCTCGACTTCCTCTCCAGCTATGCTACCACTCAGGTCGAGCACCACCTACAGTGAAGAAAACAGACTTGTGTCTGCCTACAGTTTTACCAGGTGAAAATGTTGGATTCCCCTGTCAGGTCTGTCTCCTATCCTTGTCTTTTCTGTTCTTCTTTCCTTTCTCCTCTCATGTGATCACTTCTGTCTACAGACGCATCCTTATCTACCTTCCTCGTACTTGTCTATATACCTCTTTAAGGATCACCCAGTGAAATTTAAAAATTATGCTCATATACATGGTGAGTCCTCCCATGATTGTGGAGCTGTTATTAAATCTAGATTGAGTAGCTTGGTTTCTTAGCACAACTGTTCAACTTGTTATGTATATTTAATTTGACCCTGACTTTCCCTAACACCATTCTAGTTAGTTAGTGCTATATAGGTGCCTGCACTGTATACATGAGAAAATTAAAGTGTATCTATAGCCAAAACATATTAATTTTGTTTTTACACAATGTAGGAAATGGTTAAAGTGGATTTCCAGCATTTATTCCCCCTTCCCCTACCCTGCATATTTAATACAAGTAGAGGGAATCTAAAAAAAAATCTAATTCTAATTTAAAATCCCTGTCAAAATTTTTTGTGTGTCCTACTGGGAAGATTTTACTTTCACTTCCTGTCCCAGAGACACAAAAAGAATTAAGAGGAGGTCTTGCCAAAATGAAGTGATATCCCTACTTAGTTGTGGATGAGGCCTGGCTTCGCCCATTCACTTGTGGGGTAGATTTGTGGGCGCGCTCATCAATGCCTGGGAGCACGCAGGGCCGCCTTCATGTGTCTAATCAACATTATGGTGGTACCCTGAGTTACAAATGAGCTGTACGACTTACAGAGTCCCTCGGGAATGTACTGTCCTGTGTCACTACACACCTTGCTGTCAAGTGGTTGCATTTATGAGTGACACTGTAGAGCCCATGCCCTTTCCACCAGTCTACATACTTCTGCCACCTCACTTCCAGCGAATGGGGTCCCTCTGAGCATGTATCATGGATCTCATGCGTGCTCTCACTCCCATATCATGCCAGGTGCATAGGGTCTCCATATCGGTCCGGCTCTGGATTCTGACCATCTCCCTACCGGATGAACTGTCACCTTCACCAGGTACCATGCTTCCAACTGGCTGCTATGTACTTTGCACTAGTTACTTGTTACTCCTAGCAACTGCATTTCTTCTCCAACTTGTCTTGCCGAGTTAACCTTTTGCAGTGGCCTTACTTCATACCCCATAGTGCGTTACAGACATCGTTCTTCTGCTACACCATAAGCTACCATTCACCCCTTGAATTACTTTAGACCAGGCTCAGAATGTTTCAAACTTTACTGAAGGTTTCTTGTAGCAAAGTCCCAACAGTGCATTTCAGTGCAACATGATTACAACCCTAACTGTCTAAACTAGATTTGTCCAGGCATACCTCGACAAAGGTGGTAGTCCATAAGTGGCTTGAAAGCTTGGCAGTTTTTCCAATCTTCTGGTGTTCCAAAGGACTACTGAGAGCTGCAGTGACTCTCAGTGTCCCATGTCAATCGCTGCAAGACCCCTGGACCCGACCTTCCCCCTCTCTTATATCACACAGGGTAGGAAGGCAGAGCCTAAAAAACCTGGGAAAGAAGTCCAATACAAATTAACCCCTTCCCGCCTGGGCAGGCTAACAGACTTGCTAGAACAAAACCCATACTTGTAGGCAAGATGCCTACAAGCTCTCCCTATTAGTAGATCTCCTCTCACTTCCTGTTCCAGGGAAAACCTTAAGGGCTCATTTACATTTCCACATTGCGGTAATGAGTATGTTAACGCATGCATTATCGCAATGCATGTTACTTGTGTTGCAGTGCCATTCATTTTGAATGTCACCCTAATGCACTAGGGCAGCAATGAGCAAACTACGGCCCGCGGGCCGTATACGGCCTGGCGGACCTTTTAATCCGGCCCGCGGAGCTAGGCTCCCGCTAGGCTCCTCTCACAGTCCGCCCTGAAGACCGGTGTAGCATGAAAATCTGTCTCCTATGAGGATCTGTCCCCCTCGACGTTTCTGCGCATGTGCCGGAGATCGCCGATCGGCTGCACGATCGGGAACACGGCGAGAGGAACGCGCGGAGCAAAGGTAAGTGAATTGACACAGGGGGGACTTGGGGACTTAATATGGGGGATGAACTAATATGGGGAATGAATTACTATGGGGGATGAATTACTATGGGGGATGAATTACTATATGGGGGATGAATTACTATAGGGGGGATGAATTACTATAGGGGGGATGAATTACTATGGGGGATGAATTACTATATGGGGGATGAATTACTATATGGGGGATGAATTACTATAGGGGGGATGAATTACTATAGGGGGGATGAATTACTATATGGGGGATGAATTACTATATGGGGGATGAATTACTATGGGGGATGAATTACTATGGGGGATGAATTACTATAGGGGGGATGAATTACTATAGGGGGGATGAATTACTATAGGGGGGATGAATTACTATATGGGGGATGAATTACTATGGGGGATGAATTACTATATGGGGGATGAATTACTATGGGGGATGAATTACTATGGGGGATGAATTACTATATGGGGGATGAATTACTATATGGGTGATGAATTACTATAGAGGGGATGAATTACTATATGGGGGATGAATTACTATGGGGGATGAATTACTATATGGGGGATGAATTACTATATGGGGGATGAATTACTATAGAGGGGATGAATTACTATATGGGGGATGAATTACTACGGGGGATGAATTACTATGGGGGATGAATTACTATATGGGGGATGAATTACTATGGGGGATGAATTACTATGGGGGGATGAATTACTATATGGGGGATGAATTACTATGGGGGATGAATTACTATATGGGGGATGAATTACTATATGGGGGATGAATTACTATGGGGGATGAATTACTATGGGGGATGAATTACTATGGGGGATGAATTACTATATGGGGGATGAATTACTATATGGGGGATTAATTAATATGCTTACTATGGGGGAATATTACTATACTTACTATGGATGACACATACACATCATTCATCTACTCTTGGTCCGGCCCCCGGGTCCAATATATGAACCCATTGCGGCCTTCAAGTCAAAAAGTTTGCCCACCCCTGCACTAGGGCAACACATATGTAGGGTATTGCATTATGGAGCGTTGTGTTACAAAAAAAAGGGTTACATTAGATTTTTGGCTTGACAGAGCTGCCTTAATGCAATACATGTTAATGTGCAAAATATAGCGCACCAACGCACTGAAAAAATGTAAATGAACCTTAAAATATTTGGTTTTCCACCATTTTCAGCCCCAATGACAAACAGTGGGAGTCTTCGAGGAATATGAGAACGCAGTAGGTGACTAAAGACTGCAGAATTTCAATAGACCACCCCTATGTTGGTCTTTGTCTAGATATTGGATATTCCAACACAACTGATGAAAGGTCTGCCATTTATTGTCCGGATTTGGACCTGGGATCCATTCTCTTGGCAGCTCTGGCTCCATGGCTGATAAATAGGGGAGATGCAGCTGTAGGAATTGAAGAGCTGCTGACCTCTGGGCTTGCAGACACAGCTCACTAACTCATCAACATCCAGTGAGCTGGTAGTAGGGGCTGATGGATGGTGTGTATTGTGGTCACAGACACTTTCTGAGCCATGTCATCTGCTCCTCACAGGCTAATCTGCTTGGAAAGTGCACAGAAAGCAAATTTCAGAGCTGAATAGAGGTGAGAGAAGCCCCTCTCCCCCACCCACCAAGCTCGCCTGGGGCTTGGATGCTTCTCCTTGTTAACCCATTCAGCGGAAGAGGATCTGCATTGCTCTATTGTCCCCCTGACTAGTCTTTTATTATTATGTAGGCCAAGGAGCATAGTCTTCAGATTCTCTGTGTTCTTGGTTGACCAAATTGCTTAAGAAGAAAAAATAATCTAGTTATGTAACCATTGAAGTATTTATTTGTTATATATATATATATATACATGCAGTATATACACACTGTTCTTTTAGAAACTTTTATAATGAATAAAGTTTTATACATTTAAGAAGACATTTTTTTAGAATGTTTATATTATATTGTAGATCTAAATCCTAACTGGGTGACACTTATGCAGGCCATAGATGGGTTGAAAATCGGGCGATTTTCTTTAAAAAACCGAAAAATCGGTCGTTCAAGCGGCCGACGTTACCAGCAACGGTAAAAAAAATCGGCTGATTTTCATCCCGTCTACAGCCGGCAAAAAGTGTCCCTGCAGAGAGCTCCGCTATTTCTTTGACAGTTCCTTGACATTTATAGTGGCTGCAACAATGCATCTATTTGTATCCATTTAGGATACAGATGTTTTTATTCGGAAACAAATAGATAAATTGTTGCAGCCGCTATAAATGTCAAGGAACTGTCAAAGAAATAGCGGAGCTCTCTGCAGGGACACTTTTTGCCGGACTGGAATTCCTCTTCTTCTTCATCCTCTTCTTCCTCTTCTTCTTCTTCTTCTTCTTCATCCTCTTCTTCTTCTTCTTCATCCTCTTCTTCTTCATCCTCTTCTTCATCCTCTTCTTCTTCTTCATCCTCTTCTTCTTCATCCTCTTCTTCTTCTTCTTCATCTTCTTCATCCTCTTCTTCTTCATCCTCTTCTTCATCCTCTTCTTCATCCTCTTTTTCTTCTTCTTCCTCTTTTTCATCCTCTTCTTCATCCTCTTCTTCTTCTTCCTCCTCTTCTTCATCCTCTTCTTCTTCTTCCTCTTCTTCTTCCTATTCTTCTTCTTCCTCCTCTTCTTCTTCTTCTTCATCCTCTTCTTCTTCTTCTTCATCCTCTTCTTTTTTTTCCTCTTCTTTTTGTCTTCCTCTTGCAAGTCATGACTCATGCGCAGATTTTTTTATTGGTAAAAAGATCGGCCGATTTGCCCATCATTGCCATGAAAATCGGCCGATAGGCAAAATCGGCCGATTTTATTCCAACTTTACCGATAAAAAAAATCTGCCAAAATACCGAAAAACGGCCGAACAATTAGCCCACTAACAATCCGAAAATCGGCCGATTTTATTTTCGGCCGAAAAATCGGCCGATTTTCGACCCATTTATGGCCTGCATTAGTTTTATAAAGCACTATGGGGTAAATTTACTAAAACTGGGACATTCAGAATCTGGTGCAGGTGTACATGGTAGCCAATCAGTTTCTAACTTCAGCAATAAAACCCTGGAGCTGATTGGTTTCTATGCAGAGAACAGATTTTCACTCTCCAGTTTTAGTAAATAGCCCCCATGTATCACAAAGGTGTAACACCCTTTAGCTTAGCTAGATAGCAGTTTATTATTTTATTTTGCTAAGCAGATGCCGAGTAGTGGCCTGGAGTGAGGCAGGAGTTCATCTCAGGACAGGCTAGGGAGGTTCTGAAGGTCAAAACTTCTGGAGCCCTCCCACCTCTCCAGAAACCTAAGAACTTTCTGGAGGAGTGGAGGAAGCTAAGATCTGCATACTTGAGGGACCTTGGCCAAAATCCTGGCAGGAGGTTGGGCATTGTGACCAAGGTAACCCTTAAGTATTGCAGAGCCTGCTCAGCAGCAGGAGGGTTTGGATGGAAGATGAGGAAGTAAGGCTAGAGAACAGGAGCCTGGGAGGGAGCCCAGATAGAGAGGGGCTCACCTACAGGCAGTGGAGCTTGGAAGGAGGAAAGCTCAAGGCTTCACTGGCCCCCAAAGCGAGGACCACCTGTGTGGCAGGAAAGGAGCGGCCCAGCTAGAAGGCCTGGTAGCAGCCACCAAGCCAACAGCCGACCAGGAGAAAGGACTGACAGAGTAATCATGCACCCCCTGGGCCAGTAATGGGAAATAGGCACTCTGGTGGGAAACTTGATTAACTTTTTACCCAGGACTGTTCACTTTACAGTGTCAGACATTGGATCTCCGGCCCAGGGGTTCGCCCAGTACTGCTAGATGAGGAGAACATTCGTCTGGGGTGCTACAACAGGAGATTCTGGCTTGCTCACCAAAAGAGACTCTTTGCTGTAAAGACTTTTACATAGTTGCTAAGGAGTTTGTCCTCTGTTGCCATACCCTTGGGCATCCCCCTTACCCCAAAAATCTAATTTCTTCATAACTGTAGGTCAAAATGTATTCTGCTACATGCCTTTGCTAAAAAAAAATCCAAATGCATGTAAATTAAATGGTTTAGGTGAAAGTTATAGCGTCTATAAAGGGTGGTATATATACTGGAATTTTTTTTTTTTTTAATATACTAGCAATGGCGGGGTTCAGCAACTGCAGCAGGCATTCTGACACTGGGTGGGAACTCACTAACTGCCACTGACATCCCAATGACACTAATTCAGTGATCAGTGCTAATAAAATGCACTGACACTGTCCTAATGGCACTGGGCAGGAAGGGGTTAACATCTGGGGCGATCAAAAGGTTAACTGTGTGCTGTTTTACTAGGGAAACATACTGCTATGTATTTCTGTGCTGTGCAGAGAAATACACAGCAGCATAGTATTGCTGGCAGGAGAGAGACCTATGTTGTTTACATACAGGTCTATCCCCTGTCAGTGATACTCGGCGATCACCGGGTGCCAGTGGGGAATCTGACATCTGTGGCGGCGTGGGTAGGGCGCCCTACCTGGAAATGCAAAATCATGTATATATATATATATATATATATATATATATATATATATATATATATATATGACTTTGCACAGCCCTGCCGCCCTGTAGCAGTACCTCTGATATAGGGCGCTCAGGAAGCGGGACGTCCTGGAACTTAAAACATACACTTCAGTTAAATATGAACATATTGCACTAGAACTGTTGGAGGATACAAATGACCTGCTTTAACCTGGCCCTATGGCTACCCACAAGCATGGCACGATAATCATCCATACTAGCCAGATTTGCACATATGGGAGATGATATCAGTTACATTGGAGGTCTTTGCTTCCTGAGGGTATAGTTGATTGGACAAGTTAGAAAACTTTCCCTGGTCACCATTTACCCCCCCCCCCCCCCCCTCGACACCACTGTTCTTTTGCTTCCCTCCTATGAGAATAAATATGAACAATCAGCTATACACAGGGGCAGACTGACCATTTGGAAACTCTGGCACTGCCCGAGGGCCCGGGGTCAGTAGGGGGCCCCATGAGATGCCCCTGGTACCTTTTTCATAGACTTTTTTGAGTTTGGGCAAGAACACAGGGGCCCCATGATCCCCTATTGCCCAGGGGCCCCATGAGCTGTCAGTCCGCCCCTGGTTATACATGTTGATTTTGCTGCCCATGGGTGGTTGGACCATACCTGCACATATAACAACCCTCATAACTCTTATTACCAGCCTTTTAAATGAGAGTTTACATGAGTTGTGCCTATAGAATGTTCAAGAGACACCTTGCTCTTGTTTCAAGAGGCAGCTTAGAAGGAAAAGAACTACACACACAGGTGCACACAAAAAAACATTTGAAAGTGGAATCAATGATTATCCAAGAAACTGCCTGAATGGTTAGAAAATTTAAAAATTGTGCAAGCGACAAATGGAAACCATTGACAGACACGCAACAGCCTAAATCATCTGTTTTCACACTTCTTTATTTCCTAGAAAATGAACCCTTTAAGCCGTATGGTCTGCTTCAGTTCCAGTTTATTTTTTTTTTTTCAGATGCGGAGCTGAAGACATAAGTAATAAAGCTGTGGAAATTTGAATACAAATGGAGTCTGTCACATATTTTGCAGATAATCTCAGGTGCCAAATACTGGGCTCATTTAGATGGTAATATAACTGTGTTTGATGTGGTTCATCCAGGAGATGGAATAATCTTTTGTCCTTCCTGGAGAGTTTAATATAAATATGGGATTAGGTTACATGCATATAGAGCGACTGCTAAGGGGCACGTAAAAAATTCTGCACATTCTTATTAATCCGTCCTGAGCAATTTCACAAATTATTTTTTTTTCTCCTTACAATGAGGTCATCTGGGGAGAAATAAAAGCGTTTTGAATTACTGTATTGAGGTTAAAAATAGAGAGAAATATGTGTTACTTACGCGTCTTCGGTGTGCTGCTTTCCAAGAAGTCCGAGTTGTTGGCCTCCCATATCACTACGGCCTTCATCTTAATAGTCAGTAAAAGGAGCTTATTCACCTGTAAACCTGTTGGCTGAACATTTTTATTTACTGCTGGCCCCTCTCGGGATGCCCCCTATTTTTTATATGACCTTTTTTAATAAAAAGTATTGGCAACAAGTGACATGTTTACTGTTGGCAACCTTTGGATCCATGCACATGTTCCAGATTTTTACGGTTGATGTGGGTGACCTGCATGCTGTGGATTATTTATTGGACCATTATTGCTTTTGAGAGAATAAATGGTTTTTAAACCTTGAAAAACAAAATAAATAAAATATTTTAACCTTTTGGTGTGGATCCTTCAGCACAAATATTAGTTATATTAAGACAATGAGGTGGCCCATTTACGAGTACCTTCTACCTGTTTCTACATCTGCCCTCCTTCTTGTTCTCTCTCCCTTCCTCATCCATTTTTTTTTCCTTTTCTTTCTATACTATAGATGTCTTGTAACGTTTTTATTCTCCCTTCCACATCCCATCCCTCCCCCACATTCTCCGCCTCCCCCACATTCCTCCCTCCCCAGCGGATCCCTTGTTCCCATAGACCTCTGTCTCTCCATCTCTCTCAATCCCTCTTAGTCGAACCCTTCTAGAGACTCACCCTGGACCAGGGGCGGACTGACAACTCATGGGGCCCCCGGGCAATAGGGGATCATGGGGCCCCTGTGTCCTTGCCCAAACTAAAAAAAGCTTATGAAAAAGGTACCAGGGGCATCTCATGGGGCCCCTTACTGACCCCGGGCCCTTGGGCAGTGCCCGAGTTTCCAAATGGTCAGTCCACCTCTGCCCTGGACCAGGGGCGGACTGACAACTCATGGGGCCCCCGGGCAATAGGGGATCATGGGACCCCTGTGTCCTTGCCCAAACTTAAAAAAGCCTATGAAAAAGGTACCATGGGCATCTCATGGGGCCCCTTACTGACCCCGGGCCCTCGGGCAGTGCCCGAGTTTCCAAATGGTCAGTCCGCCCCTGCCCTGTACCCTTTGTATCTAATTTTTTCCTATAGCTTTCCTACTGCTAACTAGAGATGAGCAAATTTGCCAGATTTTTGATCACAAAAAAATTTCACAAATCTTGCCTAACCTCCCTAGCGGTCTCATTATATCAGTATTTCTGTGCTCAAAGCGGTACATTTTTTTGCATGGAAATATGTATTTTTTTTATTGTAGGCCTGTAATTTTTAGGAATAACTCACTGAAATCTGTCCGAACAAGAGTCTAGTAAACATCCCGGGTATGATAAAACTTGAAACACGAAATCATAAATTATAATTTAATAAATAATCATAAAAAATAATAATATAATAATAATAAATGTAATTCAATAATATAATCAAACCAAAAACACCAAAATTTGAAATAGAGCGCCAAGTTCGCACATCACTGAGCAAAGTCGCAAAATCGTTTTCAGTGTCTGATGACGAATTTCCCCCACAAATCATTATCACTCAATTCTGCAAGTAGTTCTGATTTACTATCGCTGTTCTCTAGCCGGTCTAAAACCGCTTTTGACCTAAAGGGACGCTTTTTGGACGCCAAGGACATTTCTCAGTTTCCAGGCAGAAAGAACAGTAAAAATGTAGGCAGGGCGCAGGACAAAGCACTCGGGACAAAATGTATGTGAAATGGTTTGATACAGGAATGTTATACTATGTGATTTTAGTGAATGTCACTTTTTGTCATTTTCAAATTTCCCGCTGTTCCGTCCCCCGTACGTCCTGACATCGCAGGGGATGGAACCCAGAAGACAGATGCCGGCATCGGCCGGAGGACATTACAGGGGACACTGCAGGAGGGACATCGCGGGAGCGCAGGACAAGGTAAGAGAAGAACAGATCCCAGAGCAGCGCTGCATGGTAAGCCCGAGTGTAGCTTGATGTTACCACTTTTGGTACTAAAACTTTACCCCGAGCTACACTCGGGAATACCTCCAAGGAGGCTACAGTTTATGGTGAGAAATGTGGGGGGGGGGGGGGAGGAGAGAGTTGTCATTCAATTTGGGCCATTTGTAGGGCTAAAATGCAAGCTGTTGTCAAACAAAAGGCATCTGGGCACTGCCAAGGGGGACATGTATCAATGACAAAACTTTAAAAAATAAATAGTGTTGCCAATCATAATGAATGATCAACTCTCCTTAACATGCCCTTTACACACTGACTATAGGGCCTCTGTGTGCTGACTCTTTCATTGTGAGGGGGCTGGGTTATCCATTCCTTTAAATCAGTTGTCTACAAAATGCAGCTCGCGAAGGATGTGGCCTTTGATTGCCTTTATCGGACCCTTGGTGCACCATTTCTCCTACTGATACAAGTTACTATTCTCTACTGACACCAACGATTGGGCACCATTCTTTCCACTGACACCAGCAAAGGCAATGGGGCACCATTCCTTCCACTGACACCAACAATGGGGCACCATTCCTTCCACTGACACCAACAATGGGGCACCATTCCTTCCAGTGACACCAACAATGGGACATAATTATTACTATTATACAAGATTTAGTTTGCGCAAAGCTTTACAATATAAAGGGGTCAGTACAATTATGATACAGTTCAGAATTCCTCCCACATCCTCTTCTACTGACCATTCCACTTCCATATACTGTAACTTCTCACACTGACACCAATGATAGGGCAGTATTCTTACACGTGATACCAATAATGAAGCATTATTCCTCCAATTAACGCTAATGATGCAACACTTTTCCTACCCATGACACCAATGATGAGGCACTATTCCTTCATTGACACCAATGATGGGGCACTATTCCTCCTACTGAAACCAGTGAAGTGGCACTATTCCTCCCATTGACAGTAACGATGGGGCACTCTTCCTCCTACTGATACCAATGATGGGGCACTGTTCTTCCCATTGACACCAATGATGGGGCACTATTCCTCCCACTGATACCAATGATGGGGCACTATTCCTCCCATTGACACCAATGATGGGGCACTTTTCCTTTCACTGAAACCAATGATGGGCCACTATTCTTCCCACTGATACCAGTGAAACGGCACTATTCCTCCCATTGACAGTCACGATGGGGCACTGTTCCTCCTACTGAAACCAGTGAAGCAGCACTATTCCTCCCATTGACAGTAACGATGGGGCACTTTTCCTGTCACTGATACCAATGATGGGGCACTATTCCTCCCATTGACAGTAACGATGGGGCACTTTTCCTGTCACTGTCAGCAATGATGGGGCACTATTCCTCCCATTGACAGTAACGATGGGGCACTTTTCCTCTCACTGATACGAATGATGGGGCACTTTTCCTGTTACTGATACCAATGATGGGGCACTATTCCTCCCATTGACACCAATGATGGGGCAATATTCCTCTATCTGATACAAATAATAGGGCACTATTCCTTTCACTGATACCAATGATGGGGCACTTTTCCTCCTTCTGACACCAACAATGGGGCACTATTCCTCCAACTGATACTAAAGATGCAACACTATTCCTACCACTGATATCAATGATGGGACACTATTCCTCCTCCTACTGACTACAGGGGCTATGGCATTATTACTCCCATTGACACTGCAGCATTTTCTACCCCCACTGCCTACAGTCTGGCCCCCAAATCTGAAAGACAGTAAACTGGCCCTTTGTTTAGGAAATTTGGAGACACCTGCTTTGAATTACTGGTGACTCAGCTGGTGACTCAGCCAAGCCTATAAACTGCATTTTAGGTTGTTTCCTATTTCTGGAGACAAATCTGCAGACTTTTCAGCCAAAAGTTCACGATTTCTGAACTTGCAAATCCTCCGGATTTGCCGAAAATCCATTGTATCTGAATTCAAACTACATCCCTGCTGCTAACTGCCCCATCTCAACCTTGGTAGTATTACAAGGGAGTTTCCTTTACAAGCAAGGACATGGAAGGATACAACGAGACTCTATGTTCGAATCTGTTTTTATTGGATCGTTTTCTTACTGTATATAGATATCATTACCGCCTTGTATAATACCTGTATTGTATGTTTTTTTTGTCTTTATAAGTTCATTCACACCACGCAGCGTGTATTATTGTGTGCATAAAGTGTGTGCTGCTGTGCAATGTAAACGTGGAGTGCAACGTGCCATTTAACGCACCTTTTTCCATATTTATAACTTCTATTTAGTTCTACAAGCTGCAGCTCGTTTCAATGCATTATATTGCATCAGAATGTGCTGCCCAAAAATGCAACATGGCCTATTTTTTTTTCAAAGCACACCAACACAGTACGTTGCTATGAACTGACAACAGTTTAACCCCCAGTTCACACCTATGCGGCCATGCGGGACGCGTTTTGCACAGGCACGATTTTTGCCAGGGACTTCTTTCTTTGCGTGCCCCTGACACGCAAAGAAAGAAGTCCCTGCACTTCTTTGGAAAACGCAGCCCACGTAGGAACCTCGGTTCCCAGTACGGTTGCGTTTCCCAGTGCGGGCGACGTGCCATTAGAACTAATGGCACCCGCCCGCTGGTACGCAATTCTCTGTGCGGATGGTGCGGCTGTACGGATTTTCCTGCAGATCCACAGCCACACCACCCGCACAGATGTGAACCTAGACTCATTCACCTTTCCAACCGCTCCATCTCCGCCACCCCCCTCTGCCAATCCCTCCACTGGCTTCCGATTGCGCAACGGATCAAATTCAAAATCCTAACACTGACGTACAAAGCTGTCCACCATACTGCCCCGAACTACATCACTGACCTAATATCCAAGTACCACCCAGCACGCACACTCCGCTCCTCACAAGACCTCCTTCTCTCTAGTTCCCTGGTCTCCTCCTCCCATGCCCACCTCCAGGACTTCTCCAGGGTGTCACCCATCCTCTGGAACTCCCTGCCCCAACCCATCAGATTATCACCTACTCTCCTCTCCTTTAGGCGCACCCTGAAAACCCATCTCTTCAGGGAAGCCTACCCCACCCCCTGCTAACTTGCCAACCTCCTCCACTCTTCCTACCACTCCATCCCCCACAGCTATCTCCTCCTGTGCCATCATCCCCTCCCTCCTAGATTGTAAGCTCGAAAGAGCAGGGCCCTCAATCCCCTCATGTTTTGTATTGTATTGTTGTTGTTCTGTCACATGTTCTGTCCCCCTTTGTAATGTACAGCGCTGAGCGAACTATTGGTGCTTTATAAATACTGTAGAATAATAATAATAATAATAATAAAGCAGCCTCAGGAAAGAATTCTTGCATGCATGGTTTTTTTTTCACAGCAGATGAAAAACATACCAAATGGAAATGGTGATGAAATGTGTTGAAAATGTGTTGAAAAATGATACATTCACAATAGCTAGTCAGCTTAAGGTGAGGCAAGAAACAATGGAAGTGAAAAGGTTTTCCTCTAAAGCACCGTAAGGTAAAGAATGGCAATCCTAGTATATAGTATGGTATTTGGTTTCCATTAGCTGGCTTTGTCTTGCAGTCTAGCTATCCTAGTTAGGTCCTCCTCCAAACCCTACATAGAGTGATGTGTTCCATGTGTAGAGCTCACTCCCGTAGGAGCCCTCTGTTAAGGTCCTGAGGTTCTTTCCCAGTAGATGCACCCAGGGGCGGACTGACAACTCATGGGGCCCCCGGACAATAGGGGATCATGGGGCCCCTGTGTCCTTGCCCAAAGCCTATGAAATAGGTACCAGGGGCATCTCATGGGGCCCCCTACTGACCCCGGGCCCTCGGGCAGTGCCCGAGTTTCCAAATGGTCAGTCTGCCCCTGGATGCACCCACAGCCAGGCACACTATCACAGTCTCTCTCTTGGCTCAGTGATCAGTCTAGGGGTATGCTTTTCTGATGCTTTGATGCAGAACTTAAACTTGGATAGGTTTATGGTAATGGTAGGATACTTTAGTAACTCCAAGAAGAACTTTAGGATGTCTATCTTCCCTCTAAGAATCTGAGCACAGTCCTTGCAGCAGCAAATATTGGGTTGAGCTATACTATGACACCAAATACAATGACTGCTTTGTGCAATGCTAACTCTAGCACATTTTATTATTACTTTATCTATTTATTACAGGTACTTATATAGCACCATCAATTTATGCAGTGCTTTACATATATATTGTACATGCACATCAGTCCCTAACCCTCAAGGGGCGTACAATCTAAAGTCCCTAACTTACATTCATATATATATACTAGGGCCAATTTAGGCAGGATCCAGTCAACCTACCAGCATGTCTTTTGGAGTGTGGGAGGAAACACATGCAGGCACAGGAAGAACATGCAAACTCCAGGCAGGTGGTGCTGTGGTTGGGATTTGAACCAATGCCCCTAGTGCTGCCAGGTGGAAGTGCTAACCATTTAGCCACTGTGCTGCCCAAGCACATGAGGGATAGTTGCAGCACGTGGTCAGTGGGATCTCTTACACCGGTCTATACTTATAATGTCCTTAGATAATTGGTTGCCAATATCTTCCAGATGTTTCTCCTGTGATTTCTCCAGACCAGATCCCCAAAAGACATTCTCTCAGTTAGCTCCTGTGAATTTCAGTGGAACAGGCCTCCAAGCTAACATAGCTACTTACATGAGCCAAACTCATCCACCTCACTAACCATTCTGTATCTGCCACCCCTCTCTGCCAATCCCTCCACTGGCCCCCAGTTGCCCAACAGATAAAATTCAAAACACTAACAATGACATATAAAGCCATCCACAACACTGCCCCAACTTACATAACCGATCTTATCTCTAAATATCACCCAAACCGTACTCTCCGCTCCTCGCAAGACCTCCATTTTTTTTGTTTGTACATGATTGGATGATGGAAGTCAGCAGAGCTTCTGCTCATTTCCTAAGCTCTGGAGCAACTGCACTTTGCAAAGTGCACAGTCTATTTGCCTTTAGTGAATCAACCCCTAAGCCTCATATATTTCGGGGATGGTAACAAAGCATGGAGAAAGTTTCAAGGGCCAGCATCCCCCTTCATCAACCTATCATCTTCTTTTTGGAAGAGTGCACTGAAATAAATGAGGAATAGCCATCCCTAGTGCCAATAATCATTTTCTGGTTTGCTGTTTCACTCCAATTGAGTCTGCTTCCAGCAATCCCGTGTGACCCTGTGCACACACTACCAGTGTAAACTGACCTGAACTGTACCCCTGATGTACCAGTGATCCCAGCATCTCTGTGCTGCAAGAGACTTTTCCTGCATACCTATCCTGTCCTAGAGGTAGCAGGCAGCAACCTGGGAGCCATCAGCAGTGAAACCCATCACCCATTGCGGGGTGCTCTGGAGATGACTGGCAGCTGTGTTGCCTATATTTAAACTTGTGTGTGTGACGATTTGTTCATTTGCCGATTTTTCAGCAGAAAAACAAAACATCGGTCGTTCTGTTGCCTCCAATGATTGCGAAAATTGGCTGTTTTTCGCAAATTTTCCAGCATGACCGATAGAAGAAATGAAGAGGAACCGCGAAAATCGTCCGATGCCATTGCCCCATTAACAGTGCGAAAATCGGCCGATTATTCTTTCAGACTAAAAATCAGCCGATAAATGAGCCGTCTATGGTCTGCATAAGCTGCAAAGGCAACAAAATAATAGCAACCAATCAGATCAGTGTTCAGCACCCAAATCACCAACTTTTGAAAGCTGAGCTTTTAGTTGCTCAATGATACCTCCAACTGCTGCTCTGTTGTGGATTGCTTCAAAAAACTCCTGGATTCTTTCTTATGCAGGCCATAGATAGGTCGAAAATGGGCCGAATTTTCAGCCGGAAATAAAATTGGCCGATTTTCGCACCGTTAATGGGTTAATTGGTCGGCCATTTTTTGAGATTTTGGCACATTTTTTTATCAGTGAAGTTGGAAAAAAATTGTCCGACTTTGCCAATCGGCCGATTTTCCCAGCAATGATGGGCAAATTGGCTGATCTTTTTACCGATAAAAAATCTGCGCATGAGCCGTGACCTGCTAGAAGAAGAAAAAGATGAAGAAAAAGAAGAATTCCAGTCCGCTATTATATTTGACATGAAAAAGTATTGCGGTTGCAACAATGTATCTATTTGTAGCCGAATAAAACCATCTGTATCTGAAATGGATACAAATAGATACAATGTTGCAACCACAATACTTTTTCATGTCAAATATAATAGCGGCGCTCTCTGCAGGGACAGAAGTAATTAAATGCCGGACGTAGGCGGGACGAAAATCGGCCGAATTTTTTTACCGTTGGTGGTAACGTCGGCCTATTGAACGACCGATTTTTCGTTTTTTTTTTTTAAAAAGGCCGGTTTTCGACCCATCTATGGCCTGCATTAGATACACAGAATATAACTGGATATAACATTTATAGGTATAGTTGATCCAGGGGATATCAGATTGCCTCTCAGGGGATCAGGAAGGAATTTTTTCCCCTGCAGGAGCAAATTGGATCATGCTTTGCTGTTTTTTTTTTTGCCTTCTTCTGGATCAACTGTGGGTGTAGGATTATAACTTTTTTTTTAATGGTTGAACTGGATGGACTTTTGTCTTTTTTCAGCCAGACTAACTATGTAACTATGTTATGGAACAGGGGTGGACTGACAACTCATGGGGCCCCCGGGCAATAGGGGATCATTGGGCCCCTGTGTCCTTGCCCAAACTCAAAAAAGCCTATGAAAAAGGTACCAGGGGCATCTCATGGGGCTCCCTACTGACCCCGGGCCCTCGGGCAGTGCCCGAGTTTCCAAATGGTCAGTCTGCCCCTGTTATGGAACAAGCCCCTGCAATGTACATTTTTTACCAGCGATGCTTTCATAATCCCTATCTCCAGGCATTAATAATTATCTAGGATAAACGCTGATGACCACATATACAGCCGCAATCTGAATTGCTGCCTTAAGAAAATATTGACAGGCGGATAAATGGCCTTTGGTTTTATCCCTTCTGTAAGTAATAGCGGAACTAATACTGCAGGTAACAACAAACCATCCATCATCTTTATAGGTTTGGGAGCTGAATGAAAGCAGCGTGGTCCCACAGCAGGATTAACCCTCCCAGCACCGCCACTATTAGCAGCCTTTGGAGCCATAGCATGAGAAGCAGCAATGAAATGCATTCTGGCTGCCGTCAGACACAAGATAATCCCCATCAGCTGAAATGACTGAATATCCACTTACGCTCAACGGCCACTTTATTAGGTACACCCATTCAATTGCTTGGTAACACAAATTGCTAATCAGCCAATCACATGGCAGCAACTCAATGCATTTAGGCATCTAGACGTGGTGAAGACAACTTGCTGAAGTTCAAACCAAGCATCAGAATGGGGAAGAAAGGGGATTTAGGGGACTTTGAACGTGGCATGGTTGTTGGTGCCTGACTGGCTGGTCTGAGTATTTCAAAAACTGCTGATCTACTGGAATATTTACACACAACCATCTGTAGGGTTTACAGAGAATGGTCTGAAAAAGAGAAAATAGCCAGTAAACAGCAGTTTTGTGGATGAAAATGCCTTGTTTGCTCCCTCTTCATGTCTCATATGGAACCCCCATATGGTCATTGGAAACAGTGCTCCCTCTCAGTTGCACACTCAGGTCCTACCTTCCCTTGTACCATTGTGTCCCTTCTTGTTTTTCTATGGTTCCTCATAACAAGATCTTTATGCGATATTCCTCCTACTCTGTAGGGCACTGTGTTTTTATGTATTCATTCATGCATGTATATGTTAATAGACTGTCCTACACCTGCTTCTTTTTCATGTGTCTGAAATTAATAAAAAAATTTAAACAAAAAAATGCCTTGTTGAGGAGAATGGGCAGACTGGTTGTTGCGACATTCAGATGGTAGGGGCAGAATTTGGGGGGGGCTACAGCAACTGGACGTCTAGCCACCGCTGGTGGCCATCCTGAATTTCCGAATACTATATGGTCAGTGTCCTTTGTTTTATTGCATTTGTTTGTCATTGCACCTATCTTTGATGGAATAAAGTTCCCCTACGGTATCACACTATGTGGTCTCCCTTATTGGTCCCTCTTTATGAGGGCCATTCACAGAGTCTGCTTTAAAGGTGACCCTAGATGGTGATACCCATCAAAGACCCCTGAGTATTCCATGCAGATGTGACCAGATGGTCTACAGGATCCTGACCTGACCCTGGGATGCAGTTGACCAGATTAATACTTGATGAGACAGGCTTTTTCTCAAATGCGTGTTTTTGTGCACTTCTGGTGAGTGCGCAATTTACTTAATGAGGAAAGAACAAAGAGAGGGCGCACAAGCCTAGTGCATTACCATAAAAAATGTTTAATAAGAAATAAAATGGGTGTTGTACTCACAAACAACAATAAAGGAGAATGGGCAGACTGGTTGCTGCGACATTCAGATGGTAGGGTCAGAATTTGGCGTAAACAACTAGTTTTGCATTTTGCTAGGGCCAGTGTCACTACTGGTAGCATGAGGTGATACCTGGACCCTACAGAGGTTGCACAGGCAGTCCAACTCCTCCAGGTTGGCACATCAATATGTGCCATTGCCAAACGGTTTGCTGTGTCTCCCAGCACAGTCTCAAGAGCATGGAGGAGATTCCAGGAGACAGGCAGTTACTCTAGGAGAGCTGGACAGGGCCGTAGAAGGTCCTTAACCCCAAAGTAGGACTGGTATCTTCTCCTTTGAGCAAGGAGAAACAGGATGAGCACTGCCAGAGTCCTACAAAATTACCTCCAGCAGGCCACTGGTGTGAATGTCTCTGACCAAACAATCAAAAACAGACTTCATGAGGGTGGCTTGAGGGTCCAACATCATTTAGTGGGCCCTGTATTCACTGCCCGACACCACAGAGCTCTATTGGCATTTGCCATTGAACACCAGACTTGTCATGTCTGCCATTGGCACCCGGTGCTTTTCACAGATGAGAGTAGGTTCACCCTGAGCACACGCGAGAGACGTGAAAGGGTCTGGAGAAGCCGTGAATGTTATGCTGCCTGTAACATCGTTCAGCATGACCGTTTTGGTGGTGGATCAGTGGTGGTCTGGGGAGGCATATCCATAGAGGGACGCACAGACCTCTACAGGCCAGACAATGACACCCTGACTGCCATTAGGTATCGGGATGAAATCGTTGGACCCATTGTCAGACCCTACGCTGGTGCAGTGGGTCCTGAACTCCTGGTGTACAACAATGCCCGGTCTCATGTGGCGAGAGTATGCAGGCAGTTCCTGGAGGATGAAGGAATTGATACCATTGAATGGCCCCCATACTCCCTGACCTAAATCCAATAGAACACCTCTGGGATATCATGTTTCAGTCCATCCAACGCTGCCAGGTTACACCTCAGACTGTCCAGGAGCTCAGTAATGACCTGGTCTAGATCTGGGAGGAAATACCCCAGGACACCATCCGTTGTCTCATTAGGAGCATGCCCCTACATTGTCAGGCATGCATACAAGCGCGTGGGGGCCATACAAACTAGTGATGACCATTCTGAGTTGCTGCAATGAAATTTCAGCAAAATGGACTCGCCTGCTGCATCATTTTTTCACTTTGATTTTCAGGGTGTCTTTGAATTCAGTCTTCTGTAAGTAGATAATTTTCATTTACATCAAACAATGGGGCATACTTACATTCCTAACACATTACCCTGTCCATATCAGTATAGATACCCAGCATGATATTTTTCCCATTGAGATCGGATGTGTTTTCGAAGTGTTCCTTTAATTTTTTCGAGCAGTGTATATTGGTGGGATGTGGGCATATTAACAAGCTATCTTCTCCCTTTATCCAATTGATCTAATTTTACTCACATGCATACATACACACACTAGGGCCATTTAACCCACCAGCATGTCCTTGCAATGTGGAAGGAAACTCGATTACCCAAAGGAAGCCCATACAAGCACAGGGAGAATATGCATACTCCATGCAGATAGTGTCCTGGCCAGGACTCAAACCAAAAATAGCTTCAAAAAGATGTCCACCTAATTGGTTTCCTGATACCACAGTACCATTTTGCTTGATTTCCATTAATACCATGTATGTTCAACAACCACTACTACTCATTATACCATGCTTAGCACCCTACTTTCATATAGTCTTGAAGACTTTTCTCTTAGGTCAATACACACCACTCCAGCATTTGTACCGCCTACTCCCATGTTCCAGCATTGCAGTCTCTTTGGCATTAAACACTTTCAGGAGAGTCAGATATATGTGTACTCCAGCACTCTGGTCCCTTCCTCTGACCCCTGTGTATGACAATGTGCCTGGCCTGTCATTGTTTTATAGCTTTATATACATATATATATATATATTGCCGCGAAGGCTCCTCGATGGGAGATATGAGTCCCCATTATATGGGTTGTGGTCCCCTTAAGGGGGTATGATTTTAATTCAGTTTTGGAGTACTCAGGGGTTCCCATGCATGGTGAAGAGTTGCGGTTGGAAAGGGAGGGGGGGGGGGGAACCACACCCACACAGAGGGAGCCAAGCTTCAGCTAATAGTCATAAAACTGTTGGACAATGACTGAGGAATCCCATGTCCAAACCAAGGCCGCCATCTCCTGTGTCAAACAGAACCATCATTCCTAGTTCAAAAGTTTCTCTTTCCTGAATGGATTCAAAACTTCCCCCAAGAACCAAAACATTGAGGTCTCCCATTGTGTGGCCCGGCCGTGTGAAATGGTGTCCCACAGGTGTGCAAAGGTGGCTCCCTCTGTGTGGGTGTGGTGTCCCCCCCCCCCCTTGCTTTGGCTGTGTCTTGTCTCTAGCCTCTCTTTTTTTTTTTTTCCTCGTTTCTTCTAACATTCTGCTAAAACTTTGTGAGTAGTACTGCTTAGACCTTGAAGAAGGGGACATTCCCCGAAAGCTTGTCCTCAAAATTATATGTTAGTGCAAATAGAAAAAGTATCACGGACAGTACTCAATTGTTTTGGTTGGAAAGAGATAAATTATTTTACAGTTTGCCCAGGATTGCTTAGTCCTTATATGAGATCCAGAATTCAGAGGCTCAGAGAGACCTTGGGTGGGAAAGAACCTGCAACCCTGATTATGTTTGGTTGTTTTCCATTAACACCGTGTCTGTTTAGGAGCTACAGTTGCAAGAAAAAGTATGTGAACCCCTTGGGATTACGTGGAGTTTTGCATGAATTGGGCATAAAATGTGCTCTGAATGTCATCTAAGTCACAACAATAGAAGAATACAGTCTGCTGAACATAATATTACACAAACATTAGATGTTGCCATGGTTTAATTGCACATAACATGTAAACATTCACAGTGCAGGGAGGAAAAAGTATGTGAACCTTTGGACTTAATAACTGGTTGACCCTCCTTTGGCAGCAATAACCTCAACCAAACGTTTCCTGTAGTTGCAGATCAGACCTGCAGAACGATCTGGAGTAATTTTGGACCACTCCTCTTCACAAGACTGTTTCAGTGTAGCAATATTCTTGGGATGTCTGGTGTGAATCGCTCTCTTAAGGTTATGCCACAGCATTTCAATCGGGTTGAGGTCAGGACTCTGACTGGGCCACTCCAGAAGGTGTATTCTGTGATGTTGCAGCCATTGTTTTGTTGAATTACTTGTATGCTTTGGGTCATTGTCCTGTTGCATCACCCATCCTCTGCGGAGCTTCAGTTGGCGGACAGATTTTCTTACGTTTTCCTGAAAAATGTCTTGATAAACTGTGGAATTCATTTTCATATCAATGACAACAATTCATCCAGGCCCTGAGGCAGCAAAGCAGCCCCAAACCATGATGCTCCCTCCGCCATGTTTTACAGTGGGGATGAGGTTTTGATGTTGGTGTGCTGTGCCTTTTTTTCTCCACACATAGTGTTGTGTGTTCTTCCCAAACAACTCAATCTTGGTTTCATCTGTCCACAGTATATTTTGCCAGTAGTGCTGTGGAACATCCAGGTGCTCTTTTGCAAACTTCAAACGTGCTGCAATATTCTTTTTGGACAGCAATGGCTTCCTCCGTGGTGTCCTCCCATGTACTCCATTCTTGTTTAATGTTTTCCTTATTGTAGATGTGTCAACAAAAATGTTAGCATGTGCCAGAGATTTCTGTAGGTCTTTAGCTGACACTCTGGGATTCTTCTTTACCTCATGCAGCATTCTGTGCTGTGCTCTTGCAGTCATTTTTATAGGACAACCACGCCTAGGGAGAGTAGCAACAGTGCTAAACTTTCTCCATTTGTAGACAGTCTGTCTTACCGTGGACACATGAACATCAAGGCTTTTGGAGATACTTTTGTAACCCTTTCCAGCTTCATGCAAGTCAACAATTCTTGATCGTAGGTCTTCTGAGAGCTTTTTTCTGCGAGGCATGGTTCACATCAGACAGTGCTTCTTGAAACCAGTAAACCCAAAACAGGTGTGTGTTTTTTAAGGGCAGGACAGCTGTCAGCAACACATCCAATATCATCACACTGATTGGAGTCAAGGTTGGCTCACTCCTGGCTCCAATTAGCTCTGGGAGAAGTCATTAAGCTAGGGCTTCACATACTTTTTCCTCCCTGCAGTGTGAATGTTTACATGTTATGTGCAATTAAACCATGGCAACATCTAATGTTTGTATAGTATTATGTTCAGCAGACTGTGTTCTTCTATTGTTGTGACTTAGATGACGTTCAGAGCAAATTTTATGCCCAATTCATGCAAAACTCCACATAATCCTAAGGGGTTCACATACTTTTTCTTGCAACTGTACTACTACTCATTATGCCATGCTCAACACCGTACTTTCATATCACCCTGAAGACTTTTCTCCCAGCATTTACCTCCTCCTTCTCCTTTGTTCCTGTGCTGCAGTCTGTTTGGTATTCAACCCTTTCAGGAGTTTCAGATGTATTCTGTACTCCACCACATACTGTGGTTTCTTTCTCTGACCCTTGTGTCACTACAGTCTCATCAATGATGTCAAGGTCAAAGGAAGGAATGACAATGTGCTTGGCCTGCTATTGTTTTATTGTTTCACATATATTGTACAGGATGACAGAGATGGGTCCTAGACAAAGGATATGAGTCCCCATTATTTGGGTTGTTGTCTCTCTAAGGAGGACAATTTGAATGCACTTTTGGAGTACTCAGGGGTTATCACCCATGCATGGTGAGGGGTTGCAGTTGGAAAAAGGTAAATTGACTTACAGTGTGTACAAGAGTGGTAAGTCCTTAAAAGGGATCTGGAATTCGGTGGCTCTCAGAGACTGTAGGTGGGAAAGAGCCTGCAACCCTGATTACAGGGACTGTGGCTCTAAAAGGGTAACCCATCTGCAGGAAAGGCCTGAAAAGGAACAGGAAGCAGTCAGCAGGGGTCTGTAAAGTTGAGCAGAGCAGGACACAGCTGGGTGATCAGTGTGGACTGGTTGCTGACTGAGATATGGTTGCTGAATTGTGGAAATCTCCTCTTTAAGACTCCTGAGGCAGGCATGAACTTTCAAAACCCTTTTAAGGGAGAAGTTTTAAGAATAGTTGTATAATAAAGGATTCCCAGAGCACTAAGAGTTCTCAAAGGAGATAGCAAGCAAGAAGCTTCCTGCCTTAGACAGGCCATAGATGATTTGATTTTCTTATCTCCCACCATGGGTGGAAAGAAGGAAAATCATTCAATTGCAGTCTTTGTTGATGGGGGAATGCCTCTTGCTATTGTGTTCTTCCATCGAGGGGGTCGCAGGGAGCCTTCCCTGTGGCAAGAACCAATGATTACTGCTAGTGGCTATAGATGCTGGCAGTAACTGCATGTAGACAAATCCAACAGACTGGTTGTACTCAAGTCGATCGATGGTTTGACTTGGGTACAATCAGCCTGCCAATACATGGATCAAATCCCTGCTGAACTACTCGAATTTCGTTTTTTCATGTGTTAAAGTGAACTTGTCACGTTATAGCATTTCTTAATGCAAGGCTTGTTATGGAAAGGGTAAATAGTTACCTTTCCTGCTGCCTGTGGTCAGTTGCAGAGAATTGGTCCCCCGAAGTTTGCTGGGAAACAAGCAATTTGGGAAGTGTCAATGTCTGCAGCTCCCACTGGTTCCTTCCTCTGATCTTACATTATTACTTTATTTTATAGTAACATGAGCTCAGAGGTAGGGACCAGTGAAAGCTTCTGGGGACCATGGAGTCTGACACCTCTGGAAGTATCGGTTTCTCAGCATTCTTCAAGAGTGCTGATTCTCTGCAACAGAGCAGTGTTGAAAGGCATGAGTGGCAGGAAAGTATGTTTTTTATGGGTTCTTTATTTTTTAAATATTTTTTTCCATCATCCTTAGAAGTATAGCATAGGATGAGAAAATTTCATAAAGTTTAAAGGTCTCGTTAAGGTTTCAGGTAGTCTGATAGTGTCAGGGATCCCAGGCTCTCAGCGGTGCGCGCATGCGCAGATTGCCGATCCATCCCAGCCGGCAAGCACAGAGTCCTCGGCGGCCGCGCATGCGCACTAGCGATCGCGGCCGCACCAATGGGAGAACAGGACGCTCTATTGAAAATTGCCCTGTGCGTCTCCAAGTCGCCGCAAGGTCTTGTTCCTGTTCCTGTAAGTACGTTTCCTTGTTGCCAAACTCTGCCTGTTCAGATTTATGCTGACCCTCTCCTGCTCTGACCCCGGCTCGTTTCTGACCATCCTTCTGCCTGATCCCCTGTACCACGCTGCCCGCTACCTGCTGAACCTGGCTTGTGACCCTGACCATTCTCCGCTTGCTGCCCCTGTACCACGCTGCCCGCACGATACCGACCTGGCTAGTCTGACCTCGCTCACTCCTAGCAGTCACCCATCCATCCCGCTCGGATCGGGATCTGTCATCCCATCCATCCCGCTCGGATCAGGGATCTGTCATCCCATCCATCCCGCTCGGATCGGACCCGTCATCCCCTTCACAGCAGGCTCATCCTGGGCACACACCCTCAGCGGGACCCCTCTGCCACCGCCGGGGGTGCCCAGGGGCGCGACCTGGTTCCAGTCTTGCACCAAGTCCATCCCCACCATCAGGGGCCCTGGTGAAAAGGCAGACTGGGACTTAGACTCCGCGTCCTGGGAAACCCCGTGCTGTGGACCACTAGAGATCCCGTTGGGCGGAGCCTGACAGATAGAAGGCTTTGAAAAGTCGCTGTTATAAATTGCAGTTTGAGTTCTGCAAACAACAAGCTTTTTCATCATCGAAGCAATTGAAGAGACCAGAAAACCTGAAAAGGAGTCTACAGCCCCACCTGCTGACTCGAAAGAAGGACGCACAATATCAATATTCACAATTCATTATTTAGCTGACTTCAAAAACAAAAGAGGAAAAAAAATGTAAATTTTATTTTAGTGACCTTAATCAATAAATAAATATATCCAAATTAATATAGTGTCCTTTTAATCCAGTGCAGTCTCTGTGAAATAACTTCTTGTTTTTAGAGGTGCTTCCATATTGTCAAGCAGCTGCTCGTAGCGGTCCAACGCCTATGCGCACTCGGGTCTGTCAGTTGTCAGCAGTGCAGAACTTGTAGAGGACATTCAGCCATCTGCTTGACAGTATGTACAACCCAGGCAATGAGATGAAGTGAGGAATATGTACGCTGTAGGAAGGTTATATTAAGATATTTTTACAGTTTATTTATTTGAAGAAGAAAAATAAAATCACCAACATAATTATATAATAGGTTATGCACAAGTGCTGCTTCTTCCTGATTGGAAACTGTACATACCTTCTACATGAACTTCTCTTTTTTGTGTCTTTTTCGTCTTTGAAATAAACGATTGAAAGTGTTTCAAGTGCTAAAATACTTGTTGATCCTGCCATTCATACAGTGAGCTTGTAAGTCTGTGAAGGTTCTCAAATATCCAGGTCATGGTATAACTACTAGTAGGTAGTCCCATCCAACTGAACTTGCTCTGTAATGTTGAAGACATTTCATGGCTTCCCCAAGCCTCTTCTTCAGTTCCAAAGCGTGTCAGGAAGATACCTCAACATTTAAATCCACACAGGATTTAGGCAGGCACCTAAAGATAGGCTGATGTAAGTCAGGGGTACTTGGGTTGCCCATGTGGGGGAAACGGTTAATGCTAGGTCTGACGTTTTCCCGGGATTTTTCTGGACCTGCCCTCCTCCCCGTGTTACTCATAAATAGGGGGAAGGATGGTTCTGGAGGAGTCCAAAAGCCTTGGAGGGGAATGCATGGAAACCAGCTGCAAGGTCCACCTTGACAGCCAGCAACCAGTTGCTTGAGGGACCAACAGCTATGGACACCACCTTTTATGGACTTGTACCTGTACAGATATGCTTGGAGGCCAAAGATTAGTTAGCTAGGGCGACTGAGGTTGCACTTTATTCTGTAATGTTGCAGAAAGTATACAGGAAAGTTTTTGAACTGTTTAAAATCCTGGTCTGAAGTTACTCTAAAGGGGTGCATGGTGGTAAATGGTGTATGGCAGGGGCGGACTGACAACTCATGGGGCCCCCGGGCAATAGAGGATCATGGGGCCCCTGTGTACTTGCCCATACTCAAAAAAGCCTATGAAAAAGGTACCAGGGGCATCTCATGGGGCCCCCTACTGACCCCGGGCCCTCGGGCAGTGCCCAAGTTTCCAAATGGTCAGTCCGCCCCTGGTGTATGGAAGAACAGGGCCTGGAGGAAATCCATCACAAGGAATTAGCAAGAAGGATGGAGGAGCGTAGTTGCTTCAGCTAATCATGAACTGGGGAGAATGTGTAAAGCAGTCAGTCGGTAGCAATATATTTCAAAATATATTTCAATAAATATATATATATATATATATATATATATACTGCATGTTGAAATGCGTTTTTATTACAAAATATATGAAAAATATATTTAAAAATACATTTCAAATATACTGTATGTCTTTAAAAATAAAAATCTACATTTTTGGAATGCATTTACAAATATATGTAAAAATATATATTAAAATGACCTTGTTTATGTTAAAAAAATCTGATGAATATATTTAAAAACTATATAATTTAAAAAATATTTTTTTTTTAACTATATTCCTCAATTTTTTTAACATATAAAAAAGTCATTTTAACACATATTTTTACATATATTTGTAAAAGCATTCCAAAAATGTAGATTTTTATTTTTAAAGACATACAGTATATTTGAAATGTATTTTTAAAAATATTTTTCATATATTTTGTAATAAAAACACATTTCAACATGCAGTATATATATATATATATATATATATATATATATATATATATATTGAATATGGCCAACATTGCAGCATTTCAAATATATGTCAATATATTTAGGAAGAATATTTTTAAAATATATTTCAAATATATTTTTCTTCCATATAGGCAGTAGCGAGAGATTCAGTGTTCTGCCTCCCTCCCTAGCAATCAATTTTCCTAAGAAGTAACTAGGACTGAACCCGCTGTATGGAGACCTTAGATACGGGAGAGAGAAGGAGTTAAATATGTACACGCATGAGGTGCGTGCTAGTGGCATGACCCTATTCTGTCACTGAGAGTGAGGTGGCAGAGACATGTTGGACTGGTGGAGAAGGCACAGACTCAGCAGTGTTCCTCCTAAATGCAACATTCACAGAGTAAAGGTGTGTAGTGACATGGGACAACACATTTTAAAGAGAAACTCTGGTGGTCTTACAGCTGCACATGGTGTACAGCTCATCTCTAAGCCTTAATGTCGGCTCTCACATGAACGCTTGATCCCAGGTATCGATAAATGTGCACAAGAGAAGAGGTACCCTTCCAACAAGGCATCACAGACACCCTAACCAAATCACCATGGAATATGTCAAGGCAGATGTTGATTGTCCAAAAACCAGATGTGAAAACTTTTGCCTAACATTGCATTATTCTACAGAAAGACGAGCTGAGAGGTTGGAACTATTACAGGATTATCGGTGATCTGAATGCGAGGTACGGCAAAGATGCAGCTTTTTTCTCAGAGAATAGGTGCAGGAACTCTCCACTTTTTGAGTCACCCCTTTTCTCCGCCTCCTACCCACCTCCAAGCACTGCCCCTTTGTTCCGCCCCTTACCCACCTCCAAGCACTGCCCCTTTGTTCCACCCCCTACCCACCTCCAAGCACTGCCCCTTTGTTCCGCCTCCTACCCACCTTCCAGTACTGTCCCTTTTAGAGAATACAGAATCAAGTATCATTTTGTATGCCCAGCAGCCAGCATCAATAGGCCCTCCAGCAGCCAGCATCAATAGGCCTTCCAGCAGCCAGCATCAATAGGCCCTCCAGCAGCCAGCATCAATAGGCCTTCCAGCAGCCAGCATCAATAGGCCCTCCAGCAGCCAGCATCAATAGGCCCTCCAGCAGCCAGCATCATAGGCCCTCCAGCAGCCAACATCAATAGGCCCTCCAGCAGCCAGCTTCAATAGGCCCTCTAGCAGCCAGCATCAATAGGCCTTCCAGCAGCCAGCATCAATAGGCCTTTCAGCAGTAAGCATCAATAGGCCCCCCCAGAAGCCAGCATCAATAGGCCCTCCAGCAGCCAGCATCAATAGGCCTTCCAGCAGCCAGCATCAATAGGCCCTCCAGCAGCCAGCATCAATAGGATCTCCAGCAGCCAACATCAATAGGCCCTCCAGCAGCCAGCATCAATAGGCCTTCCAGCAGCCAGCATCGATAGGCCCTCCAGCAGCCAGCATCGATAGGCCCTCCAGCAGCCAGCATCAATAGGCCTTCCAGCAGCCAGCATCAATAGGCCCTCCAGCAGCCAGCATCAATAGGCCTTCCAGCAGCCAGCATCAATAGGCCTTCCAGCAGCCAGCATCAATAGGCCTTCCAGCAGCCAGCATCAATAGGCCCTCCAGCAGCCAGCATCAATAGGCCCTCCAACAGCCAGCATCAATAGGCCCTCCAGCAGCCAGCATCAATAGGCCCTCCAGCAACCAGCATCAACAGGCCCTCCAGCAGCCAGCATCGATAGGCCCTCCAGCAGCCAGCATCAATAGGCCTTCCAGCAGCCAGCATCAATAGGCCTTCCAGCAGCCAGCATCAATAGGCCTTCCAGCAGCCAGCATCAATAGGCCTTCCGGCAGCTAGCAACAATAGATTCCTCCATCAACAGGAGATCCCTGCCATCCAGAGCCATCCAGAGCAGTGTGCCCGAGCTGATGGAGAACTGTTAAAAAGCAAAACAGTCCTCCTCCCCGTCGGAGATCTTCGGAAATCACGGGGCGCCGGTGAATAATTACTGACTGGGACTTGCTGATTGAAAGCCGTGGTCGTGAATGGCGGCACAGATCGCGCAAGCACCCTACCCGGAAATGCAAAATCACGTATATATACGTGATTTTGCGCACCCGTGCCACCCTGTAGCAGTATTTCTGCTATAGGGCGAAGGTAAAGATACAAAGAGAGTGGATACTTTTTCATACAAGTACATGGTACAGCAGGCACATATCAGGAATAGGAAATATTGGGTTTACGTATTTTTTTAAGTGTTTCTATGAATCCATGGTCAGCATTATAGATAAACTAGAATTTTAATAAACTGGTAGAGGAAGTCAGAAAGGGGTCAGACACTTCTTCATAGCAGATAGAAAGATTCATCTGGGTGTTTGTTTCAATCTTATTTGCCGCTGAAATTGAATTTAAAGCAGAACATCAGCGCCGGCAACGCTCACCTACCTGTAATTGCTTGTTGAGTCGTCTCCTGTTTTATCAGTACATTTCCAGCAGGCTCTGGGATTATTGCTGAGTCCAGAGTGTTTATAGATGCCATTCTCAGCCTGCGTACTGACAGCAGAAGCCATTAAACATCTCATTATTAATTGTCCCGGAGGATTCTGGTAAATATCCTGTAGACGTTGAAGTGCCAAAATTGCATTTTGCTCTACTAAGCACATAGACGCTTTGCCGGATTTGCCGCCTGTCCCTGGGAAAGACACCTGAGAGGAGCCTAGCAATGTGGAGAGCCCAGCCAAGCCTCCACATCCAAGAGATTTACACACTGCGAGTTTTTCATTTTCAAATAACATGGGGCAAGCCAAGTCATTAGCCTCTATCAGCTAAGTGCAAGACAGAGGAATTGAGGAAGGATTCTAAAAGTTGCCATGTTCTGTTTAACTCCTTAACCCCCTTAACTCCTATACGCACCTTCATGGAGGCCCTTTAACTGGATCTTAAGAGGTGGAATGGTATTTCCAATCATGTGATCAATGTGATTGGCTATCACAGTGGTCACATGATTATAGACCGAGAGTGGGAGCTGTCGCAGACAGCTCAGTCGCTGTGCTGTAAGGGGGTAGTGCATGCACTCTCAGCAGAGGAACCTCGGTCCCCGTGGATGCATATGTGCGGTCAGGACTGCTGTTAGAAACCACGGGGCCCCATACAGCCAACCTGACAGGGCCTCTTCTAAAAAAAAAACAAAAAAAAACAACAACAGTTTACTAGGCTTATGAATGAACACAATGAATGATCAGTACCAATCACTCATTGTGTTCATTCAGAAAAGGAAGGGGGGCTAGTAAATGTGACATATTTACTGGACCTTTCCCCCACTCTTTATTCTGAAGGATCCTATTGTGTGCTTGCAGCTGCCAGTGCGAAGGACAGGAGGGAAGCTGGCAGCACTGGGGGGGGGGGGCGGGGAACGACACTGGGGGGCCTGGGTAGCAGGGGGAAATGTATGGTGCACAGGGAGGGTGATAGTTGCATCAGGGGGGAAATTGCTGGAACTAATCCCCTGTATGGCTTCCACTGCAGCAACTGAAAGCCAGCAAGAGGGAGAGGAGAGGAGAAGAGGCCAGCTTTCAGTTGATGTAAAGAGAGCCATACAGGGGATCGGTTCCAGTAATTGCCCCCCCATGCCGATCACCCTCCTTGCCCACATCCAATTCACCAAGCTGCCTGGGACGCCCTGCTGGCCTGCGCCCCATACAGGAGGACTGGTGGTACCTCCTTTTCCACAGCCCTGTGTGTGGTGCATGGGTGGTAAGGCCTACTCTCCCTGCTTACAGTGGTTAAAGTGGTTCTAAAGCCTTTTTTTTCTTCAAATTAATAAATGCCTCATACTTACCTGCTCTGTGCAATGGTTTTGCACAGAGCAGCCTTGATCCTCCTCTTCTCGGGTTGCCCACTGGCACTTCTGGCCCCTCCCCCTTGCTGACTGGCCGCAGAGCAAGCTGCTTGCTCTGGGGCACTTGTGTGATCTTGCTGCCCAGCCATCCTCTGTGTGTCTATGGGACACACAGAGCGTGGCTCAGTCCTTTTCCCCCTCTTCCTCCTCATTGGCTGTGATTGACAGCAGAGGGAGCCAACAGCTGCTGTGTTGCAGCCAATGTGAAGAGAGAGTCCTGGGAGAGCCTCGGCTCTCATACACATCGTTGGATTGGGATCAGGTAAGTATTAGGGGGCTGCTGGGGGAGCTCCACACTGAAGGTTTTTTACCTCCATGCATAGAATGTATGAAGGTAAATCCTTCAGCCATTAGAACCACTTTAATGAAAACCATTCACTACTAGAATTAGGCTACAATATAAATATTCAGTCTTCAAACACAGAGACCTGTAGGTTCAAAGGATGGGAACAACTTAAGGCACTCAGCTGGGAAACTGCTGACATAAAAGGCCTACCCTGGTGTGGGTTCTTCTGAGCTACACTAGGCACCATGGGTGGGATCTCCCACCATACACATGGGGTATGTCTGCTGTGTTGTGCTTATTAATGCCCTGGGACAAGGTAGGGACTGGAAAGTCAAACTTAAGGCAGTCCTCCAAATTAGAGATGGGGCGTACACTGTGTAAACTGAGTGAATAAACTGGATTCCAGGTAACCCCCTGGTTCCGAGCCTATGCACACCTTGACTGTAACTGTTGCACTTATGAGGGACACCCTGAGTCTATGCCCACTCCAACCGTCCAGCATATCTCTGTTCCCTCACTCCCAGTAACAAAATGAGCTCCCGCCGTGCACCTAGTGCAGACCACATGCATGTTCTTTTCTTCCTCTTCCTCTCTTGTACCTGTTGGCTAGGACAAGGGCCTCTGTGACGCAGATCTGCTCCTGTTGCTATGGAGGATGGACTGCTAGGGGATGGAGACCAAGAAGCAACCCCCTTGCTACCAGAGAATACCTCACCCTGCAAAGGTACCATGCTTTATGAATTCTGCTTACTCTGGTTACTAAACTGTTACTATTGGTAACTACTTGCTTTTACTCTACACCATATTATTCTCTTCCAGAGGCTGACTTCATACCCCAATGTGCTTTAACTGACCCAAACTTCAGATGTCTGTGTGTAGTATGCTAGTTACGTTCATACAACCCTTTGAATAACTTCAGACCAGGCAGAACAACAGTTCAAAGGCTTTACTGGAGAATTTCAGGGCAACAGCTCAACAGAATAATAATTCTTTTTTCTAACTAACCAAAAAGGTGATTGTGGCTGCCCCAGCATACCTGCATATGAAGAGTCCTTTAATGATGAAGTCCAGCCTCCCCCATCCTCTGAAACTCTCTACCCCAATCTATCTGACTATCGCCTACTCTGCCCACTTTTAGGCGATCTCTGAAAACCTATCTCTTCAGGGAAGCCTATCCCGCCTTCAGCTAATAACGGAATCTTCTATTCCTCCTACCGGTCCATTCCCCACAGTTATTACCTTTTGTACCTGCAGCCCCTCCCTCCTAGATTGTAAGCTCCAAGGATCAAGGCCCTCCTAACCCTCTTGTATTGAAGTGTATTGTTGCTGTATTGTCTCCCGTTATATTGTAAAGCGTTGAGCAAACTGTTGGCATTATATAAATCCTGTATAATAATAATAAAGGTGGCCCATGCTAATGGTGTCCCAACATGTCGGTGTCTTCAGAGCAGGCTGCAAGTCTCACCAAACCCTCCACATGGTGGTGTGCAGAACCCAGACCTCTGAACTTGGCTTTGGCTCCCAGCCGCACTTTCAGGATCCGAACCTCTGTTCTTTTTATAACAACACAATACTAGTGGGCCAGGCACAGAAAAACCTGTTAACTTGACCAGGAATGGTGGCAAAGACGTTAACCCCCTCCCCTCTGGCTAGGGCAGCCATGTCTAGATTGGACCAAACATGGAGTCAAGGCCGTAAATATGTGTGATGGGCTCAAAACAAAACTATTAATGTCCTCCTTGCACAGGGACAGTCAGGCTGGGAAGGAACGGGCAAGATGATGCTGGAAATCCTGCAACCAGAAAATGACTATCTGGCTTGCTGCAGCTTGTAATGTACATTGTGAGAAGCTCACAGTATGCAGGGAGATCAGAGTAAACTATTTCAGTCCAGTAGAGGAGCCTGTCAGGGGCGGACTGACAACTCATGAGGCCCCCGGGCAATAGGGATCATGGGGCCCTTGTGTCCTTGCCCAAATTTAAAAAAGCCTATGAAAAAGGTACCAGGGTCATCTCATGGGGCCCCCTACTGACCCCGGGCCCGACTTTCCAAATGGCCAGTCCGCCCCTGGAGCCGGTACAACTATGCAAGACTGAAGGGAAAGCTGGAGGTAAGCTCTAAAATTTGAATTACTGACTTCAGCAAAGTTACACCATTTCTTGGCCAGGTTTGAGTTCTCTGAGTTGTTGAGTCAGTCCTCCAGGTATTAGCAGAAGACACTGCGGTGAATAGCATGCTGAGACAAATATTTGCAGTTCTACAATTTACAGTCCCTGACGGATCTGTTATTGGACTCCCAGAAAGGTGTCCATTCCTGGAAAGCTTTGATCTTCACGCCTGAGAAGGATTCCTGACATTCTCCCTCCTCTCTCTGCGGTTCCCTTTCCCACCAACTTCTCCTGGAGGTGAACTGTGAACTGTGACAGATGTCAAGGAGCCAAAACCTGGTACCCAGATGTGGCCGTGGTCTGCAGCACCAACAATGCATCACTTACATCAATACTGACTGCACTAGTGACCTAATGAGGAAACACATTAAGAAGTTTATATGAAGGGAACGGATGGTGGAAAATGTTAAGATTCTGGGAAAGGCGTACAGAGCCAGGTGCAGATTTATTTATAATACAGCAAATGACGACCTGATGGGGCAAGCTACAATGTCAACATACAGCCGAGTGAGAACATGCAATTCTAAGCCAAAAAAGGTTTGGATAAGCTATAATGGAAATACCGTATTAGATGCAAAGGCCTGTAGGTTGGCTATTAAATAATATACCAACATTCTGAGATGGGAAAGAGGGAAAACCCATAGTACAAAGCAGGACGTACCCCTAACCACATCTCCAACCACATGGATCATGAAGCACTTATATGCAGAAAAACGATTGGCTATTGCCATTGGCACTTTTTTCAGGACTGTTTTCCCTGTTATATTGAAGATAAAAAGTTAAAAATCATAAAAATCATAACACTTGTGACTAATCTGAATGAACAATATATATATATATATATATACATATATATATATGTACACAGTATATATATAAATATATATATATATATATATATAGTTCATTCAGATTAGTCACAAGTGTTATGATTTTTATGATTTTTAACTTTTTATCTTCAATATAACAGGGAAAACAGTCCTGAAAAAAGTGCCAATGGCAATAGCCAATCGTTTTTCTGCATATAAGTTTTCTGCATCAATTTACCCATCACTTTACATATATATTTATATATATATATATATATATATATATATATATATATATATATATATATACAGTATATATATGTAAAGCGATGGGTAAATTGATGGTGCTATATAAGTGCCTGTAATAATAATAATAGCTTTAAGTTATGTAGCGCCACCTCTGCAGAAGCCACTTAACTGGTTCTTTCCCAAAATTTGGTGCAGAGGCAGCCAGACACACAGCATAGTCTGGGGAATGTATTTTATGTACTTTTTGCTGAAGAAAGTTGGATGTGAGAAGGGCATGGGATACCCCAGGACAATAAAACTTTGTTTTGTTTTTTTTAAATAGTAGACATTTATTTCAGGTACTTATATAGCGCTGTCACTTTACACAGCACTTTTACATATATATATATATTGTACATTCACATCAGTCCCTAACCCTCAAGGGGTGTACAATCTAAGGTCCCTAACTCACATTCATACATACACATACTAGGGCCAATTTGGACAGGAATCAATTCACCTACCAGCATGTCTTTAGAGTGTGGGAGGAAACCCACGCAAGCACAGGTAGAACATGCAAACTCCAAGCAGGAGGTGCCATGGTCAGGAATCGAACCCATTACCCATTTACTGCAAGGCAGATGTGCTAACCACTCAGCCACTGTGCTGACATGTCTATACTTACCTGGTCTGTGCAGTGGTTTTGCACAAAGCAGCCCTGATCCTCTTCTTTTCAGGTCCCTGCCAGTGCTCCTGGGTCCTCCCCCTCTATCGGTGTTCCTAGGGAAAGCCGTTTACCCTGGGGGCACTGCTGCATGCTCGTCCCTGAGCCACTGCTCTATGCGTCCATAAGACACATAGAGCCACGGTTCGCTCCCAATGGGCTCCTGCTGCTGTCTCAGCCAATGAGGAAGAAGAGTCCCCTGACAGCAGAGGCAGCCGAGAACTTTTGCTGGATCGGAGAGGGTCCAGGTAAGGATGGGGGAGGGGGGGTTTTTTACCTTCATGCATAGAATACATGAAGATAAAAAAAACTTTGAGCCTTTAGAACCACTTTAAATAAGAAGAGGACACTTTATCTCCTCTAGACAGTCTTTAAGCAAAGGGCAGGAGAGATAGCTAAAACTAAGTTCTTGTAAAGGCCACCACTGACAAAGAAATTACAATGGCATTCTGAAGAAAAAAGGAAACTGTACACAGTCACTAAGACTCTGAGTTCAGGTTATTACCCACAATGCCACTTGATCACTGGTTTCCTCCTCCAGATATCCACTCTTTAGTGAGGGAGAAAGAAGGCACACAATGCCACGGGACAGCTGGACACCAGCTTCCAACAGATACACTTCAGCATGCTCTCCAGACCACGTCCCCAGACAAAATCCTTTTAAATAGGACCCCCAGCTATACCACAGCTGGAACCTCATTGAAAATACAGCGATGTTCCAGCAGATTGCCCTTAGGGGCAGGGACTCCTCCTGCAGGACTGGACCCAGGACCAACTTCACTCCTGAACCAGGCCTCCTGCTATTTATAAGCTCTCCAGCCTCCTACTGGACACATCTCCCCAAGGATTGGCTGGAGACCCTTAATTATTCAGACTGCCCATCTGCCTTTCCTCAATCCGTGATTCCAGAACCCTCTAAAATGCAGGGGGAAATAATCAGACCAGCAACCTGTGAAAGACTGAGCAGGCCAAAGCAATAAACAACTGTTTCTTTGTTTATCACAGTCTACACATCAAGAAAATTAGAGGGACAGTTGAGATGGAAAGATGGATAGAAGGATCTGGTCCCTAAAAAGGGACAGTTTGGTAAGGAAAAAAGGACAGCAGGATTTGGTCTCTAAAGTTGTATGGTTGAGTAGGAAAGAGGGACAGAAGGATTTGGTCCCTAAAGGAACACAGGTGTGTAGGAAAGAGGAACAGAAGGTTATGGTTTCCAAAGGGGGACAGGAATGATGGAGGGATTGGGTCCCTAAAGAGGGACAGTTCAGCTGGAAAGAGAATCAGAGAGAATTGGTTTCTAAAGTGGGATGGTTGAGGACGGTAGAGACACAGAAGGATTTGGTCCCTAAAGAAAAACAGTTGAGCAGGAAAGAGAGACATAGGCATTTGGTCCCTATAGAGACACAGTTGAGAAGTAAGAAGAGACAGAGAAATTTGGTTCCAAAAGTGGACAGCTGAGTAGGACAGAGAGGCAGATGGATTTGGTCCTTAAATTGGGATGTGGGGAGGAAAGAGGGACAGAAGGATTTGTTTCCCAGAGATGGATATTGCATTGAAATAAGGACAATGGGTCTGTGTTTCTAAAGAGGGACAATCAAGTAGTAGAGGCACAAGAGATTTTGGTCCCTAACAAGTGATATTTGAGTATGATGAGGAATAGGCAAAGGGATTTCATCTCTAGAGAAAGACAGCTCAGAAGGAAAGAGGGACAGAAGAATGTGGTCCCTCAGAAGGAGGCAGGAAGGACTTAATGATTTGTTCCTTAAAGAAGCACAGTTGAGTAGGAAATAGGGACAGAGGGATCTGGTCCCCAAAGAGGGACACTGAGTACAAAAGAGAGACAAAGAGATTGGTTCAGGTGAGTTGGAAAGAGAGACAAAGAAATTTGGTCCCTAAAGTGGGATGGTTGAGGATCTTAGAGGTACAGAAGGATTTGATCCCCCAAACAGGAATAGTTGAATAGGAAAATGGGGCCAAAATGATTTGGATCCCAGGTATGGCCACTGAGTAGAAAAGATGGACAGAGAGATTAGATCTCCCTAAAGAGAAATTCAGTAGAAAAGAGTAAAGGGCAAAGGGATTGTGTCCCTAGAGAGGGACAGTTCAGAAGGAAAGTGGGACAGAAGGATTTGATCCCTCAGGGGAAGAAGGAAGGGCACAGGAATTTGGTTGCAGGGTCAAATAACAGAGCCTAGTGTTTGGTTTGTTTCTCAGAACCAGGGGGGACTGACAACTCATGGGGCCCCTGTATCCTTGCCTAAACTCAAAAAAACCTATGAAAAAGGTACCTGGCGCATCTCATGGGGCCCCCTACTGACCCCAGGCCCTCGGGCAGTGCCCGAGTTTCCAAATGGTCAGTCCGCCCCTGCTCAGAACTATACAGAGCTATAGAAATAGGAATAGAGATAGGAATAGATACATTCAATGAACGTCTGTTTTTATTCAGGAAAAAATGCAGCTTTGCTAATGATAGAAAACTGCTAAACTGACTCTGAGTTTGCTATCATTTATTCGACCAAATGCATCAGGAGTCTCACAATTCTTCAGGATGGAGGAAAGCAAATATATCTGAATTGCCCCCACGAGTAATAAGCAGACTAATTCACCTGACAATTAAAATCTTCTCTAGATCTAACAACTATGTACGGGCCTGTCTAGTTGAATTTAAATTGATTGGATACTTTAGGAAGGTCATATTACATAACTTTGGTTCATCTAAGAGAGATTGCACAAAAATTCCCCGGACTATACCTTTAATGGCACTCCATGCTTTGCCGTATGCCTTCCAGGGCCTGCAGACATATAAGTACTGTATGCCGCTTACTGTAAAACAGTGAAAGATGGAGCCATTGCTATGAGTAGAAAGCTTTTCTATCTTACCGCCACACTCGGTAATATATAGGTCATATTCAATCAATAGTGTAATTTTTCACAAATTGCTTTTTCTGCCTTATTCCATTTAACTATTGGCACAAATCAATATTTTCATTTTCTTTTGAATAAAACACTGCTTTCTTAAGGTTAGGCTGGGCAGACAACTGGTAGCTTTTGAAGTCCTAATACTCATGTCGCTTCCAAGGTCAGGAGACAACGTGGTGTCCCCTTTATCAGAAGATAACAAAATAATACAATTCCATGGCCATGGTATAATTTTTTTAATCTTTCCCATGGTTAAGCTACCATTTATGAACTGAATTATTTCCTGTACTTACATAGCACCAACATACTCCACAGCGATGTACAGAGTACATCAAATTATTTTGGTCCAATTCCTGCACCAGATAAGCTTACGGCCCAATGAATCTACCCCAAACATATCAAGCATTTTTGAACACCTGACCATCACACCTAAATTTATAGAAATTAACCACCTGCCGACCGCAGATAGGCGAATGACGGCTACACTGCGGCCGGCCAGTTGTCAGGGACCTCAGATCTGGCCGCGATCGCGCACGGGTCTGCGCATGTGCGGTATGCCCGGCGAGCATTGGGACGTGGGCACCCGCGACGGCAGCGGCGGTTATGTATGCGCACTCGCAATCGCGGACGCGCGCCTGGCACCAATCAGGGCGCAGGGCGCCCTATTTAAAACAGGACAGGTCTGTGTTCTAATTGCCGTATGGTCTTACCTGTATCCTGTGTTCCTCAGATTAGATTGCTTTGTTGCCGACCGTACCTGACCTTTGATGTGCTGATTGTCTCCTGTTCTGAACCTTGGCTTGCCTGACCATTCTCCTGTCTAATCCCACACATTTTGATCTTCTGTTACCGGACCCGGCTTGTGACCAGTTTATCCTTCTGTCTACTGTTTTGTACCATGCTGCCTCCACCGCTACCGACCTGGCCTGCCCGACTCTGCTCTTTCTACCTCCTTACATCAGGCTCTCACCTGCTATACACCTCCGGCGTACGCTTCTACCGCAGCAGGGTGCACCCAGAGGCCGCGACCTGGTTTCGGCCTGCTCCAAGTCCATCTCCACCATCAGGGGCCCTGGTGAACAAGCAGGTCAGGGCTTAGATTCTGCACCTTGGGGAATTCCAGTCTGTGGAAAGCTAGAGGCTACCGCCGGCAGGTCCCTAACACCTCAACCCTTCTCTTCTCTACTCTACTACTGACCACCTCTATGACAAAATATCATCCCTGTCCTGCCTCAACCTAGCTGTTTCTGTCTACAACACTTCAGTGTCATCCTCCCTAGACAAGCTCGCCCCCCTCTCTACACTCAGAATCAGTCCCCTACAACCTTGACAAACAGGCGACAACAGAAATCTCAAAAGATGTAGCTGTGTTCTTGAGCACCTGTGGTGTAAGAGTAAGTCTCAGAAAGACTTCAACCAATACAAATCTGCAGTCTAAGGAGTCTTTGCCTCCTCACTGCCAAGCAGACCTATTTTATCACTCCTTCTCATCCAAACCCCATTAACTCTTCTCTACCTTCAACTCTCTAGGTCAACCTCCACTGCCCCACCAACTAATTCACTCACTGCCCAGGAGATTGCTAATCACTTCAAAAATAAGATTGATACAATTTATGATGAAATCTCCATTGTACCAATATCTCCCCATTTAACACCATTTGTCCACAGGTACACTCAACACTTCCCTCATTCAACCTGCTATAGATGAGGTTGCTAAATATTTTTCTAATGCCCACCTAACTACCTGCCCCCTGGACCCTGTTCCCTTGTAAATGCTATGGTCACCCTCTGGATCTATCCTACTCTCTCTAACTCAGGTCTTCAATCTCTCCCTCTCTTCTGACATCTTCCCCAACTCTCTAAAACATGCACTAGTCACCCTCATACTTAAAAAGCCTTCCTTGGACCCCCCCAATCTTAACAACCTATGCCCCATCCCCTTGCTCCCCTTTTCTTCCAAACTCCTTCAACGTCTGATCTGCAACCGATGAAGCAACTATTTCAACAAAACCAACTTTCTTGATGCCCTTCAGTCTAGATTTCACCTTCAGTACTCCACGGAAACTGCTCTCCTAAAACTCACAATCTACTAATGGCTAAAACCAATGGACACTATTCTGTGCTTTTACTCAAAAAAACTCTATTCCTTTAGAGTCCGTGACTTTACTCTTCGCTGGTTCTCATCCTACCTATCCCACCGCACCTTCAGTGTCACTTACAGATCTTCTTCCTCTTCTCTTCTTCTTTTCTTCATCAGGGTCCCCCAAGGTTCTGGTCTTGGATCTCTCCTATTCTCGATCTTCACCTCCTCCCTGGGTCAGTTGATTGCCTCCCATTTCTACACTGATGAAACCCAAATCTATCTCTCTACCCCTCAGCTCAAGTCATCAGTCTCCACATGCCTCACTAATTTACTAACAGACATATCAAACTGGATGTCACACCATTTCCTCAAACTCAGTCAACTCAGAACTGAGCTCCTATTATTTCCTCCCCCACATGCCCCTTTTTCTGACTTCTCTGTCAAGATCAATGGCTCAACTATCAACCCATAACTGCATGCCAAGGTGCTAGGTGTAATCCTAGACTCAGAACTCTCCTTTCACCCCCACATCCAATCAATGTCTAAAGCTTGCCACTTGCCTGCTCAACCTATGCAACATCTCCAAAATACACCCCTTCTCAACCAATGTCACCACCAAGCTCCTATTCCACTCCCTGGTCATCTCACACTTTGACTACTGCAACTCCCTCCTCATTGGATTACCTTTATGTAGGCCATCCCCCTTTCAGTCCATGCTGCCAGACTCATCCACCTTACCAACTATTCAGTGTCTGCCACCCCTCTCTGCCAATCCAAATGAATCACTTTCTGTATTTTAAGCCCCCATTCACATCAAAGCCGATTTTGAAATCGTGCGGCTTACAGTGAAGTTGCACGATTTCAAAATTGGGTGACCTGCCGATTTCAGTTGCAATTTGCAAGACATCTGACGCAGATCTACAGGTGAAACTCGAATAATTAGAATATCGTGCAAAAGTTCATTTATTTCAGTAATGCAACTTAAAAGGTGAAACTACTATATGAGATAGACTCATTACATGCAAAGCAAGATAGTTCAAGCCGTGATTTGTCATAATTGTGAAGATTATGGATTACAGCTCATGAAAACCCCAAATCCACAATCTCAGAAAATGAGACTATTACATGCAATCAATAAAACAAGGATTGTACATAGAACAATATCGGACCTCTGAATAGTATAAGCATGCATATGTACTCAGTACTTGGTTTGGGCCCCTTTTGCAGCAATTCTGCCTCAATGCGGCGTGGCATGGAAGCTATCAGCCTGTGGCACTGCTGAGGTGTTATGGAAGACCAGGGTGCTTCAATAGCGGCCTTCAGCTCTTCTGCATTGTTCGGTCTCATGTCTCTCATCTTTCTCTTGGCAATGCCCCATAGATTCTCTATGAGGTTCAGGTCAGGCGAGTTTGCTGGCCAATCAAGCACAGTAATCCCACGGTCATTGAACCAGGTTTTGGTGCTTTTGGCAATGTGGGCCGGTGCCAAGTCCTGCTGGAAAATGAAGTCAGCATCCCCATAAAGCTCGTCTGCGGAAGGAAGCATGAAGTGCTCCAAAATCTCCTGGTAGATGGCTGCGTTGACCCTGGACTTAATGAAGCACAGTGGACCAACACCAGCAGATGACATGGCTCCCCAAATCAACACAGACTGTGGAAACTTCACACTGGACTTCAAGCATCTTGCAGTGTGTGCCTCTCCATTCTTCCTCCATACTCGGGGTCCTTGGTTTCCAAATGAGATGCAAAAGTTGCTGTCATCAGAAAAGAGGACTTTGAACCACTGAGCAACAGACCAGGTCTGTTTTTCTTTAGCCCAGGTAAGACGCTTCTGACGTTGTTTATTTTTCAATAGTGGCTTGACAAGAGGAATACGACATTTGAAGCCCATGTCCAGGCTCCGTCTGTGTGTGGTGGCTCTTGATGCACTGACTCCAGCCTCAGTCTACTCCTTGTGAAAGTCCCCAGCACTTTTGAATGGCCTTTTCCTGACAATCCTCTCCAGGCTGCGGTCATCCCTGCTGCTTGTGCACCTTTTTCTTCCACACTTTTCCCTTCCACATAACTTTCTATTAATGTGCTTTGATACAGCACTTTGGGAACATCCAACTTCTTTTGCAATTCCCTTTTGAGGCTCTCCCTCCTTATGGAGGGTGTCAATGATGGTTTTCTGCACAACTGTCAGGTCAGCAGTCTTTCCCATGATTGTGATTCCTACTGAACCAGACTGAGAGACCATTTAAAGGCTCAGGAACCCTTTGCAGGTGTTATGGCTTAATTAGCTGATTAGAGTGGGACACTTTGAGCCGAGAATATTGCACCTTTTCACAATATTCTCATTTTCTGAGATTGTGGATTTGGGGTTTTCATGAGCTGTAAGCCATAATCATCACAATTATGACAAATCATGGCTTGAACTATCTTGCTTTGCATGTAATGAGTCTATCTCATATATTAGTTTCACCTTTTAAGTTGTATTACTGAAATAAATTAACTTTTGCACGATATTCTAATTTTTCGAGTTTCACCTCTATTGCCCATATCAACCACTCTGATACCAGGTTTAATTTTACAAGTGTTGGATAGGAAATGGCGAAGAAGGTGAACGTGATGTTCTGGTGTTAGAGTAGGTCCACATATGTGCGAGTCATGATTGCGTGTTTGCAGAGGCACGTTGTGGGTACAGCAGCCCATTTATTTGAGAAATGCAAGTCCTAGAACCTTTTCTAAAAATGCATAGAATTGCATGGTGCCTGCAGGTAGGGAACGTGGGGAATTATGTACATGCTCCTAATCCACATTATATGAACCTAAACTAAGGATAGCCTCACCCAGCAGGATGGGCGTTCATAGTGAATATTTGGTTACCAAAAAATGCTCGATCTGGAAGTCAGCACCAGGCGAATCCATCTGCTTAACACTTGTGGGGAGCAATTCAGATACATTGCCTCGCCTCCATTTTGAGGTGGATGCAGGGGCGGACTGACCATTCGGGCACTCGGGCATTGTCCGAGGGCCCAGGGACAGTAGGGGGCCCCATGAGATGCCCCTGGTACCTTTCATGGGCTTTTTTGGGTGTGGTTTGAGTGTGGGCGAGGACACAGGGGCCCCATGATCCCCTATTGCCCGGGGGCCCCATGCGTTGTCAGTCCACCCCTGGGTGGATGGTTCTCTTCCTGCACAAAACAGATCCCCCAGCTCTGCCACTGAGTCTGCAGCCCCTCTCCCACTTCATCACTTCCCGCCTGCCCAAATCTGCAGCGTGGGAATATCTGTTTATAGACTTTCTCCACCAGAGAAGTAACTCTTTCTATTCCGAGCATTTGAGTGGGATATACTGGAACATTCTATGATTCTAACACATCTGTCCTAGCAAAATGAAAGCAGCAGCAAAGAGAAAAATAAAATCCTCTTTGTCTGCATGGAGTTTGTATGCTGTCCTTGTGTTTCCTCCTACAGTCTAAAAACACACCGTCAACATCCAGGGTAGTTGCCCCTCCTCCCCACCTCTTGGCCTGGTCCTGAATGTACCTATGCAAAAATATCCATACATGGAATTCTTCTACCACTTTCCCGCCGCCCTATAGCAAACGTACTGCTACAGGGTGGCAGGGCTGTGCAAAGTCACGTATATATATGTGATTTGCACTTCCCAGTAGGGGGGTGCGCATGTGCGCACCCGCCACCCTACCCACGCTGCTATTGGCTTCTGGACATGTCAATCACCGGGTCCCGACTGGCAATTCTCATCCGCAAATTGGTGATCATTGGCAGAGCTGACAGGGGAGAGACCTGTGTGTAAAAAACACAGGTCTCTCTCCTGTCAGCATGGATATGCTGCTTTGTATCTCTCTGCACAGCAAAGCAGCATGCCTCCATAGTAAAACATACACAGCACACAGTTAACCCTTTGATCACCACAGATCAGGGGCGGACTGACAACTCATGGGGCCCCCGGGCAATAGGGGATCATGGGGCCCCTGTGTCCTTGCCCAAACTCAAAAAAGCCTATGAAAAAGGTGCCAGGGGCATCTCATGGGGCCCCCTACTGTCCCCGGGCCCTCGGGCAATGCCTGAGTTTCCAAATGGTCAGTCTGCCCCTGCCACAGATGTTAACCCCTTCCTGCCCAGTGCCATTAGTACAGTGTCAGTGCTTTTTATTAGCACTGATCATTGTGTTGGTGTCACTGGAGATGTCAGTGACAGTCAGTTCCCATCCAGCATCAGAATGCCCACCGCAATCCCACAGACCCGCTATAAAATCACCGCCGTTACTAGTATAAAAAAAAAAAATAATAAAAATTCCAGTATCTATACCGCCATTTGTAGACACTATGACTTTTACGTAAACCAATTCATTTACACCAGTGGTTCTCAACCTTCCTAATGCCGCGACCCTTTAATACAGTTCCTCATGTTGTGGTGACCCCCAACCATAAAATTATTTACCCAGTAATTATAATTAATGAAGTGTCGTTTTACCTCCAATACTGCTGCTTTCAACACAGTAGCTGCTTTTAACAGAGTAGCTTCTTTTAACACAGCAGCTGCTTTCTACACAGTAGCTGCTCTTTACACATCAGAAATATGTGTTTTCTGATGGTCTTAGGGGACCCCTGTGAAATGGTCAATCGACCCCCAAAGGGGTCGCGACCCACAGGTTGAGAACCACTGATTTACACGTATTGGGATTTTTGTTTAGCAAAGACATGGTGCATTTTGGTGCATGGAGTACATTTTGGCCTAAATTTATCAAGAAATTTTATTTTTACATTTTTTTACTGGACATGTTTAATAACAAAAAGTAAAAAATATTGTTTGTTTTTTTCAAAATTGTCGGTCTTTTTTTGTTTATAGCGCAAAAAATAAAAACCGCACAGGCAATCAAATACCTCCAAAAGAAACCTCCATTTGTGGGAAAAAAGGACATAAATTTAATTTGGGTGCAGCGTTGTATGACCGCGCAATTGTCAGTTAAAATAACGCAGCGCCGTATCACAACAAATTACCTGGTCAGGAAGGGGGGTAAATCCTCTGGAGGGCGAGTGGTTAAGGATCGGTAAGCTGCAACGTATTACAGTTTTGTTTTGGGGTTTCATGTCGCTTTAAGCCGATCCTAAGTTACAATCGTGTTGCATAGGTTCCGTCAGACATACCAACGCCCATGTATTGCAGAGCCTGCCTGCTTAGATACAAGTTTATTGGATTGTTTAGGTAAGCGATCTCTTTCTGTATTGGCACACAGCCCAAGGCTGATGTTTAATTGTCAAGGAAATGCAGACTGAGGAAACTAGCGGAGTGGAACCACAAAGTTGTAATTAAAGTAGGGATGTGCCTGTTATTAACGTTGAACTCTGGGCAGGAATATTGAACACATCATGTAATGCTGTTTTGTATTCATTAGAAAAATCATGAAATGTATTTTAAATGCGGCTAGTGTAAGTAGCTTAATTTGACTTTCTGCAGTCTCTTGTAATCCCCTGTACAGCAGATCTAAGACTGACAGAGGGACAGGAAGCACTAGCAGCCAATCAGTGAGCATCCAATAGCAAGGAACATGCTGACAAAGCAGAATGAGCAAAGTAGAGAGATGAGCTCATCAGTCATCTTCTACTCCTTCATTGTTCGGCCAAACGTTGGGGACGGGAAGGTGACCTGTTAGCGGGAAATTGCTTCTAAAGGTGCTGCATATGCTTTCACGTGTCAACTGTGGACCGTCCAATAAATGTGATTGATTGTGTAATGTCAAGGGACTCCGGAATGTATGTCAATGTGATGTGACTGTTATGCCATTCCCTGATTTCCATCAGTAAAGTGCAGCAAATCTATTCATATGTGTGGACATTCATTCCTTGAAATATAAAGGTCAATGGCCGGGAGTGTCATGCTGAGGCCTCTGGCATGGGGCAGGACACAATATGGCGGAGGATTCTGTCTCAGCAGGAGAGGCATTGTTCTAGCAGGACTGGAGTGGGGGTAGGGACTTATGCTCTTGGCACCAGTTCTAGCCAACCACAAAGCCTTTAAGCCTCGTTCACACTTATGCGTTTTTCAGTGCGTTTTCAGTTTTTGTAGAAACGCACTACAGTCTGTTTAACATGATTTATTATGGGTCACGTTCACATCTGTGCGTTTTCCACTGGTGTATTTTTGGGAAAGGGTCAGGGGCTTTTTTCCTGCAGCGGGTTGTGTTTTTGGTTCCAGTGTAAAAGACCCAAATTGACATGGATCAGATACAAAGTTAATATTATAAAAGATGCCAAAAAATCCTTTCACAGCATCAATAGGCCTAAATTAAATTAAATCAAACAACATCTTAAGCCCCAAAGGGGAATATAATAACAAATTAATATTAACTTTGTACCTGATCCAGGTCAATTTGGGTCTTTTACAATCCCCTCCGGGGTTTGCGATTCCTGTAGGTGGAATGCACCTGAGTGTGGAGGTGTTTTTTCTTTGTTTTGTCTCCCGTTGTGAGGTGGGTTCCGGTCCATGGAACGCTCCTCAATGAGTGGGAGTGTCCCTCCTAGTCCTATTTAAATTGCACGATGCGTCACGCCCCTGACTACATCTTTTGATGACGAAACGCATAGGTTGGAGCCACTCCATTTGACGTCATTGCGCTCTGGAGGGACAGCGGCCATCTTGTTGGTTTGAAACTTATCACAGTATTACTGTTATGCTGATTTCAATGCTTGCTATGTAAGTGCAAGTTAATAAATCATTTTGAGCTGTCAATTTACTACACTACGAGCTGAAAATTCTTCTTTTCATGTGATGCTTTGGTTGCCTAATGAGGAGTTTGCTATTTGAAGTCCTTTTTGGAGGAATATCTTGGATTGCCCTGTGAGTGTTTCCTGTACAAGATCAGTTGCAGCACCTGCTGAATATATTATACTGCTCATGTTGGCTGACCCGCTGGGTGGTCAATTCTTTTGGTAAGATGCCAATTTATTTGCGTGGAAGGTGACGGTCTCCTCCTTGGATTGGAACTCTTTTTTCCTATACACGGTTCTTTACCTCTGTATATGGGCACTCCACCTAGACTTTGCTGTCACATATATTATATACTGTCTTTTTTGTGAATGGGAATCATATGCTTTTTGTCTGCTTATATGTGCAATTTGCTTTATCCCTATAGAAATTCTGAGCGCAGTGTTTTTGGTATATGACAAAAAGGCAGCCTGCTGTATCTGTGTCAAGAGGAAAACAGAAAACACATGTTGCTCACTTGCAGTGGAGTCCCTAGGGTTGGTGTCACCCGGGGCGGTAACACTTGTGTCCCCGCAGGATCGTTGGCATGGAACCTATACAGGGTGACACCGGACCCACGCCAAGAAAAGGTAAGTAGTAAAGAAAGCCGACGATCCCCGCAGGATGGATCTGATCTATCCTGCGGGGATCATCGGCTTTCTTTACAACTTTCCTGTTCTTGGAGCGGGTCTAGTGTCACCCCGCATAGGTTGCATCCTGAGGTTCCCAGCAGGATCGTTGGCATGCAACCTATACGGGGTGACACCGGACCCACTTCAAGAAAAGGTAAGTTGTAAAGAAAGCCGATGATCCCCGGATCGTCGGCTTGCTTTACAACTTACCTTTTTGTGGAGCGGGTTCGGTGTCACCCCCGTGCGGTCGGTGTCACCTGATGCGGACTGCACCCCCCGCACCTGCCTCTGGACGCCACTGCTCACTTGCTCATTTCACGTTTAATGTGTTAAACAGAAATGGATCACATTATAGAGATAATTACTTTCTTTTAAGTGACAGTTCAGGCCATATTGAAAAGCGCATCAATTTGTATTAGAGAATTAGCATTACTAACATATTGGGTACTAAACAGAGAAAGTGGATGTCAGGACAAACATAAAACTGAGCAAAGATAGCATAAACCAAGTGTGACTAACCTGTATCAAGAGGAGAACAGACAGCACATGTTGCTCACTTGCTCATTCTGAATTTAATGTGAGTTTGTTAGAATTAGTCTCCTGAAGTCACACTACAAATTAATAGTGTTCCCTCTAGCTGCAGCCTAGTAATAGCATTACTGAGAAGTTTATTCATTTTCTTGCTACACTTGCATGGACTTTCTCCCACACTCCAAAGACATTTTGGTAGGTTAATTGTCTCCAGTCTATATTGGTCATACATTTGTCAGTCCCAAGCCAAGCAATTGGGGTAGGATGAGGAAAGACCTGGCAACCAACTTTTTATGGAAAAAGGCCTTCAAGTGTATCAGATATGGTGTCCAGAGAGCTGGCCCATAGAATCTCCAAGAGTTAGATATAACTGACCGGCTATATACTTACATAAACTTATATCATATATTGTATACTGGTCAAGAAATGTCCTTGAAAAGTGAGTCAAACATTCACTAGTAAGAGAAGAGATTTTACAAAGGAGAGTTGCACTGAGGCCCATGAAAGCAGCGATGTCCCAAAAAATTAGTCACCGAAATCCAGCTGGGAACACTGATGACATGTTGATTACTTCACTATCCCAATTAGCACCATTTAGATCAGCGGTTCTCAACCTGGGGGTCGCGACCCCTTTGGGGGTCGAACGACCATTTCCCAGGGGTCGCCTAAGACCATCGGAAAACACATATTTCCGATGGTCTTAGGAACCGAGACACCGCTCCTGTCTCCGGCGATGTGTGGGCGGGATGATATGCTGCCCCTGTCACCGCCTCCTCGCCGCTGATTGGCCACCGGAACTGTAGCTCAGGAGAGGCACACAGGCGGCCAATCACCGGCGAGGAGGTGGAGCTTGGAGAGGAGGAGCCGAGCGGCAGCGCGCGGAGATCGAAGAAGATCGAGGGAGCTGCAGGAGCGAGTGAAGAGAGAGGCCAGAGAAGGAAGACAGCTGACAGGTAAGTGCAAATTTTGCTGCTGCAGCCAGGTATGCAGGTTGTAGATGGGAGAGGGAGAGAGCGAGCCCAGGCTGGAGCAGGAGTCAGCAAGGTAAGTATCATTGGTGTCAGTGGGAGGGATAGTGCCCCATCATTTGTGTCACTAATACCAACGATGGGGCACTATTCCTCCCCCACTGACACCAACGATGAGACGCTATTCCTCCCCCCACTGACACCAACGATGGGGCACTATTCCTCCCCTCACTGACACCAACGATGGGGCACTATTCCTCCCCCCACTGACACCAACGATGGGGCACTATTCCTCCCCCCATTGACACCAACGATGGGGCACTATTCCTCCCCCCACTGACACCAACGATGGGGCACTATTCCTCCCCCCACTGACACCAACGATGGGGCACTATTCCTCCCACTGACACCCACAATATGGCACTATTCCTCCCACTGATACCCACAATGGGGCACTATTCCTCCCACTGACGCCAATGATGGGGCACTATTCCTCCCACTGACGCCAATGACGGGGCGCTATTCCTCCCACTGACACCAATGATGGGGCCCTATTCCTCCCACTGATACCAATGATGGGGCACTATTCCTCCCACTGATACTAATGATGGGGCACTATTCCTCCCACTGACACCAATGATGGGGCACTATTCCTCCCACTGACACCAATGATGGGGCACTATTCCTCCCACTGATACCAATGATGGGGCACTATTCCTCCCACTGACACCAATGATGGGGCACTATTCCTCCCACTGACACCAATGATGGGGCACTATTCCTCCCACTGACACCAATGATGGGGCACTATTCCTCCCACTGATACCAATGATGGGGCACTATTCCCCCCACTGATACCAATGATGGGGCACTATTCCCCCCACTGACACCAATGATGGGACACTATTCCTCCCACTGACACCAATGATGGGACACTATTCCTCCCACTGACACCAATGATGGGGCACTATTCCCCCCACTGACACCAATGATGGGGCACTATTCCTCCCACTGACACTAATGATGGGGTACTATTCCTCCCACTGACACCAATGATGGGGCACTGTTCCTCCCACTGAAACCAATGATGGGGCACTATTCCTCCCACTGACACCAATGATGGGACACTATTCCTCCCACTGACACCAATGATAGGACACTATTCATCCCACTGACATCAGTGATGGGGCGCTAGTCCTCCCACTGCAAAATTACAGTTATGAAGTAGCAACGAAAATAATTTTATGGTTGGGGGTCACCACAACATGAGGAACTGTATTAAGGGGTCGCGGCATTAGAAAGGTTGAGAACCACTGATTTAGATGCTCCTGATAAACAAAGAGAAGTGTGATAGAGAACTGAAAATCTCTACCTAAAAATACTCAGCTAGGCTTGCAGAAAACCACAGGAACAGCCAGTAACACTTTACTTACCACTCGGGGCTGTATTATTACAGGGTGATTTTTGGGTATCATCAAGCTCAGGTAAAAAAGAACTCCAGATGACTTTTCTTGTGCTCATTATCACCTCCTCGGAGAACCAAAGCTGCCTTATTCAACAGGTGATGTTCAGAGGAAGTAAAATTGGGTCAAAGACAGCCTTTATGTACTTTTCAAGTTCCTGCTGCCATTACCAAATAATAGGCTGTAAAAGTGCCTTCTATTATATTGTACAGGACACCAGGGATAAGCCTTGGATGGGAGATATGTGCCCCATTATTTGGGTTGTGGTCCTTTTATGAGGGACCAAAGCAAGCACTGTGGAGTACTCAGGATTCTAACTCGTGGCGGGTGAGAGGTTCTGGGGAGATCCGGTAAAGAGGGAAACCTGGTTTACAGTTTTCCCAGGATAGTTAATCAGAATTTGGAGGCTTGGAGAGATTTTGGATGGGAAAGAGCCTCTCACCCGTGTCGGATGAGAGGTTCTGGGGGGATCCGGTAAAGAGGGAAACCTGGTTTACAGTTTCCCCAGGATAGTTAAGTCCTGATATGGGAACCAAAACTTGGAGGCTTGGAGAGATTTTGGATGGGAAAGAGCCTCTCACCCGTGTCGGATGAGAGGTTCTGGGGGGATCCGGTAAAGAGGGAAACCTGGTTTACAGTTTTCCCAGGATAGTGAAGTCCTGATATGTGAACCAAAATTTGGAGGCTTGGAGAGATTTTGGATGGGAAAGAGCCTCTCACCCAGACTACAAGTACTATGGTCCTGAAAGGGTTAAGCCACCTGCAAGACAGGGCAGACAAGGGCAAAAAGCAGTCTGCAGGTGCCTATGAGGTGCAGTGTGGAACAGGGCTGTGTATAAGCTGAAACTCTGCTGGGCTCTTGTGACCTTCCTGGACCCCTGGAACAGGCAGGAACTTTAAACCCTATGGTGGGACAAGCTTATTCTGGTGGTGAGCCAAAGTTTGGTTTTTGTAAACCAGAGTGATGGACTGTTTTGTGTTGGTATGTTGAAGAAAGGTCACTTTGTTTTGTTTGTTTTTGAAAAACAAAGACTGTTTACTTTTTACAGTGGCTGGCCCGAAATCCGGAATCCCAAATATCACAATATCGAAACAAAACATTTTATGTTGATTTTTGACAGATTTGTGAGGAACTAGAACCCCTGCCAGGTTTCTATCACCGAGTCCCTGCTGGGGAGGTTCCTGCTCTCCATTTGTTCTGCTGGCCATTGCCTCAATCCTCAATGTTTCCTCCCAACATAGAGGGTGCTCAGGTGAAAAGCCCATGGAAGTCTATTGGGTCCTCAATGTTTCCTCCCAACATAGAGGGTGCTCAGGCGACAAGTCCATAGAAGTCTATTGGGTCCTCAATGTTTCCTCCCAACATAGAGGGTGCTCAGGCGACAAGTCCATAGAAGTCTATTGGGTCCTCAGTGTTTCCTCCCAACATAGAGGGTGCTCAGGCGACAAGTCCATAGAAGTCTATTGGGTCCTCAATGTTTCCTCCCAACATAGAGGGTGCTCAGGCGACAAGTCCATAGAAGTCTATTGGGCTCTACTGTACATGTGCAGATGCCAAAATGAAGAGGCTGGCAGTAGGATGTTACCATTGCAGTGGGCTGTGGAGGCAATTACGAGGGAAGTATGGAGAGGTGAAAAGAAAGGAAGGGTTAACAAAGCCCAGAGGGTTGGGGCAAATGGGTAAGTACACTTTGAAAGATTCTTACCCTTTAAAGGTAAACTTACACTGAATATTACAATTTTGCATTTAGGCTCCTTTCACTTTAACAGCAGTGTTTACCTCCCCCTTGAAAAACGATCCACGGTGGATGGCCTTTCAGAGGATGGTGAAAAGAGATTTGTAGGCATTCAAGGAGAGATCTTCCACTAAAGTCTCAAAAACACTCAAGGGCTCAAATAGAGGTACTCCCAATGGGAGCAATGTTCCATTCAATGCACTTCTCCTCAGATCGGGAACTCTTCAAGCAACTGCAGAAACACACACAGGAGGACACAAATGCCTAATGCATTACCACCATACAACATGAAATGCCAAAAAAACAATTGCATACTCTCAAACATAAGTAAGTACAAGCGTATCACACAACTCCAGTCGTAGGTGATGCCATCTGGCCGTCTACCAACAGTTGGATGGCTGACGCATTTCAGGAGAAAAATCCCCCTATCTCAGAGCTCTGAGGAAGGCGGATTGTCCCCAAAATGCGTCAGCCATTCAACCATTGGTATATGGCCAGATGACATTGCCTACGGCTGGAGTTGTTATATACCAACGGTTGGATGGCTGATGCATTTCAGGGGACAAACCCCCTTCTTGAGAGCTCTGAGGAAGGGAGCTTGTCCCCTGAAACATGTAAGCCATCCAACCACTAGTATGTGGTCAGATGAAATCACCTACGGTTGACTATGTAATACACCAGTAGTTACTTATGTTTGTGAGTATGTAATTGTTTTTTAGCACTTAATAATATTGTATATTTGTAATGCACTAGGCGTTTGCACCCTCCTGTGTGTGTTTTTGCATGCAAGACGAGATACTGATACCTCCAGAAGTACAGAGACCTAGGAGGCACTCTGCACATGCTCAGTTTGGTGTGTATTGCTAGAGAGTTTTTTTTGGGGGGGGGAGTGTGCATGTGATCAGCACAGGGCCAATCATCACTGTCCAGAGGGTCAGGGGTCATACAGCCTCATAGGAAAGTCAGAGAAGAATGAAAACTCCTCCTACAAGCTTTAACCAGTGCTGAGCCGGACACTGATAGAAGTCACAAGGCTGCTATATACTGCTGATGAGAAAAAGTATTTAGCAGTTTATATTTACTAAAATAATTGCATTTCCATGTTCTGTGTACTATGGGAGACCAGATATAGTGAATGCAGGGTCCGGGGAGACCAGATATAGTGAATGCAGGGTCCGGGGAGACCAGATATAGTGAATGCAGGGTCCTGGGTTTAGTAACTGTCAAATGAGGATTTTTTTTACTGCAGGACTGCGCTGCCCTGTGAGCCTAGTGATTGCTGTTTGGTCCCATGCCCTTCCATCATGGCAGACTAAATTTGCCCCACCACAATATAAAATATTGTGGGAATGGCAATGTGTACTCCCCTAAGCAGGACCATGTCCACTTGTAGATGGGTGGTTGGGGGCAGTTAAAACGCAGATAAGCTGTCTGTGTTTACCACCCCCAGCTCATGTGAAAAGAGCCTTAAAGAGTATTTTCAGGCAAAATTTGTTTTCTTTTTGGGGGCAGAAGAATGCTCTGTCGCTTTCCTAATTGCTTTCCTGGGTTGTAACCCTGTCATTTGTAATATTTCTAAGCCCATTTAGGGTTAAGATCCTCTTATAAAACCTGAATTTAGGAAAACAAGCAAAAGTCTGCAAAGCAGAGACATTTCCAGAGACCAACACATTAAGGAAGAAATTTTCAAACCCTAGACACAGCCTTTGGGAATCAACGACAATTGGCAACTGTGAATCGGATATAACTGTGGCCTTGTTCTCATTATAGAACCTCGGAGAGGAGGGAAAAAAAGGTTAAATGTTGGCATTTAGCAGCGAGGGCATTTTAATTAGCCACTAGCTCCAAGAACACAGGGAAGTTCTTTGTCCCTCATTACAGAACAGTTGGGGTGTGACACGTTGTTGGGTTTTGAAGGGCCCCCACTCCATTATCTCACTTCATTCTAGATCTGAAGCAAATTTCAGCTTTCAGATGCTGTTTGTTTGTGTGTTGGCAGCGGCAAGAAATGCGGTTTATATTTAGAGTCTCGGCTTCCTTCTTATTTGTTTCGTCTCTGTGGGAGAAGCAGAAATCAGTGAATTGTAAGAAAAGTCACACTGTGAGATCTCAGGGACCGAGAGTTCCTGTTTTGTACGTGTGCGATATTTAAAAAGGAGCTTACTGGTCGCTACCATGATCTTCCAATTATCTACCTACAAACCAGTTATCTCCAGTCTACCATCTTTAGCACTTTCCGAGGCTTGGGTGATAAAATCCAGTACACCTTCCAGTTGACCAGATGCAGGTTTCAAGTTGAAACTTGCAGATCTCATTTGGAACTCAGTCTTTGTATGTTTCTGATACTCGTTGGAAGATGTGCATAGAGTTTAATATGCACAAGTATAATGTAACCCCGGAGGACCTTCTGGGTGAAGGAGTCCTTCTGGTCCTCCTAGTGATGACCCATCCTGGCTGAACCCAATCTTACTGACACACCAGTGGCTTCATATAGGCTTTATTGTAATATTAATGCCCTATAAGGGTGTAAAAATGAAAAGAAAATCAACCACAACAGTATACCACAGTAATGTGATGAACACAGCACACAGATGCAACAGTACTGTGGATATGCACATCAGTTATGAAAGGCAGTAAAATATCAAATGGCCTGACCAAGATGGAAGAGGCCATAACTATACCATCAGCTAATGGACTCTGAGTACAATTAGCTGACACTGGGGCTCTGGGTCTTCCATTGGAGGACTCTTTCTCATCTGGGAGTAATTGTAGTCCCAAGGAAAAGGGGCACTTGGTGTTGGGACCCTGGGTTTCCAATTGCAGCACTCACTCCCATCTGGGAGTGTTTGTAGTCCCAAGGGAAAGGGTCAATTGGTGTTGGGACCCTGGGCCTCCCATTGGAGCACTCACTCCCATCTGGGAGAATTTGTAGTCCTAGGAGAAAGAGTCACTTGGTGTTAAGGCACTGGGTCTCCCATTGGAGCACTAACTCCCACCTGGGAGTATTTGTAGTCCCAAAGGAAAGGGTCAACTGTCATTGGAGCCTTGGGATCTCCCACTGGAGCAGTCACTCCTATCTGAGAGTACTTTCAGTCCCAAGGGAAAGGGTCAACTGGTGTTGGAGCCTGGGGTTTCCCACTGGAGCACTAACTCACATATGGGAGAATTTGTAGTCCCAAAGGAAAGGGTCAATTGGTGTTGGAGCCCTGGGCCTCCCATTGGAGCACTTACTCCCATCTGGGAGAACTTGTAGTCCCAAAGGAAAGGGTCAATTGGTGTTGGGGCCCTGGGTCTCCCATTGGAGCACTGATCCTCCTAGTAATGACCCATCCTGGCTAAACCCAATCATACTGACACACCAGTGGTTTCAAATAGGCTTTATTGTAGGATTGATGCCCTGTAAGGGTTTAAAAATGAACAGATAATCAATTACAACAATATACCACAGTAACGTGATGGACACAGCACCCAGATGCAATAGTATTGAAGATATGCACGACAGTTATAAAAGGCAGTAAAATACCAACTATTCCATTGGCCAGTGGACTCTGACTACAGTTAGCTGACACTGGGGCCCTGGGTCTTCCAATGGAGGGCTCATTTTCATCTGGCAGCATTTGTAGTCCCAAGGCAAAGGGTCAGCTGGCATTAGGGCAGCAGCAGCGCGCAGTATATGCAGTAGCTCAGTCTGTGCCAGGGACAGCACTCACAATAGCAGTTTCTGATCAATGCAGTATAGCAGCAACCCCCCCCCCCCCCAGAAGCTCAGGAAAAGCAGCACAGTCTCTGGTGAGCTCAACATAGCAGCGCATGAACAGCATCACAGTTTATGGTGGGCTCAGCACACAAGTTCAGTAGCTCTCAGTCTTTGCCCTATAGCACCTTTCTGCTGGTACCCCAGCGACATTATTGCACCACTGGGCACTATGGGGGATGAAGTCCCTATCTCCTGTAAAACAGGAAACATCAAGTGTCTAAATACATAAAGTCACCAATGAAACGGACCAAATATAGGATGTCATATTCAGAAAAACATTCCTCCAAGTCCTCCAAAAGTATAATATTTAAATGCAGAGTAGTGAAAGTCAATGTTCCAATCTGTCTCTATGCAAGGAATACACAGCCATACTGAGTGGCTTGAATAATATACAAAACACCTTCAACATTACAGACCAAGTCCAGTTGAATGTGTTTTACTAACACTAGATATGAATGGGTATTATCATCTGCCCTAAACAAATTTGGTAAAATTTGTTACTCTTTTTCATCCCAGGAGATTGGAAGCTCTGATTTAAGTAAGGTCCTCTACCAGCCTCTAATTGTGTCTAAGTTGAGATGTTCTGTTTGCTAAGGAAACCCCTATCTTAACTTTTTTCTCCAGGGGAACCCTTGAAATAAATTTTAGATATTGAGGAACCCCTGCTACAACCAATCGACTGGGGGTCAATGGGAAAAATGCCCACTTTACAGTAATGGTCAGAATGTCCCCTTACACACAACTAAAACAATCCATGGTATCATGCAATTGGCTCTGCCAATTAGCATTCGGAATGTAAATTTGCATGTACTATCAACTGGGAGGCCAATCAGCCACAGCTGATTCTCTGAAGGAACTCTGAAGGAACCAACGGCTCCGAATCTCTGCAGGAACCAAGGGCTCCAAATCTCTGAAAGAACCAAGGGCTCCAAGTTTCTGAAAGAACCAAGGGCTCCGAATCTCTGAAAGGACCAAGGGCTCTTAATCTCGGAAAGAACCAAGGGCTCCGAATCTCTGAAGGAACCAAGGGCTCCAAATCTCTGAAGGAACCAAGGGCTCCAAATCTCTGAAGGAACCAAGGGCTCCAAATCTCTGAAAGAACCAAGGGCTCTGAGTTTCTGAAAGAACCAAGGGCTCCGAATCTCTGAAGGAACCAAGGGCTCCGAATCTCTGAAAGAACCAAGGGCTCCAAATCTCTGAAAGAACCAAGGGCTCCAAGTTTCTGAAAGAACCAAGGGCTCCGAATCTCTGAAAGAACCAAAGGCTCCGAATCTCTGAAAGAACCAAGGGCTCCGAATCTCTGAAGGAACCAAGGGCTCCAAATCTCTGAAAGAACCAAGGGCTCTGAGTTTCTGAAAGAACCAAGGGCTCCGAATCTCTGAAGGAACCAAGGGCTCTTATTCTCTGAAAGAACCAAGGGCTCCGAATCTCTGAAAGAACCAAGGGCTCCAAATCTCTGAAAGAACCAAGGGCTCTGAGTTTCTGAAGGAACCAAGAGCTCCGAATCTCTGAAGGAACCAAGGGCTCCAAATCTCTGAAAGAACCAAGGGCTCTGAGCTTCTGAAAGAACCAAGGGCTCCGAATCTCTGAAGGAACCAAGGGCTCTTAATCTCTGAAAGAACCAAGGGCTCCGAATCTCTGAAGGAACCAAGGGCTCCATGGAACACTAGCTAAGAATGGCTGCTCTATTTATTACACTAAGAACCCAGATCAGTCTAACTTTCTTTCTAACATTGCTTGCCTAAAAACGATAGTCCCATATGACTCCCCCCTTCCTTGTAGAGCTTTACGAAGCAAGCAGAGAAGTCAGCATTACTTAATTAATCATTAAGCTTGCAATTTAACAAAACTTTTAGTGTTGAAAGATTTCTGCTTGTCAACATCTTTTCGCACAGGAAGACTGATAAATGGGAGCACTTAAGTCTGTTACAGAGAGCAGATGAAGGCCGATTAAGCACCCTTTCACACATTGCTACAAGGAATTAAAGCCTGCTTATGACTCATTTCAAAAATGCAAACGATAACATTTTTTCCCATAGTACTCTGCTGGTACAGTGGTGGAGAGGATTCTGGGTAGTGGCATGAAATTGCTAACTCCAGCGCCTTGCACACTCGGTTTCGGTATGTGTTTTTGGCAAAGTAAATGTTTTATGATGCGGAGGTGGTGTAATCACTAAATGCAACCGATTAATGGATATGTAAACTCAATCACTGAGATCTCCTAGAAGCTTTAACCCCTCGCCTACCGGACACCTTTACCCCCTTCCTGCCCAGGCCAATTTTCAGCTTTCAGTGCTCTCACACTTTGAATGACAATTGTGCAGTCATGCAACACTGTACCCAAACAAAATTTTTATAATTTTTTTTAGACAGAGCTTTCTTTTGGTGGTATTTAATCACCAGTGGGGTTTTTCATTTCTTGCTAAACAAACAAAAAAAGACTGAAAATTTTTGGGAAAAAAAAAGTTTTTTTCTTAGTTTCTGTTATAAAATTTTGTAAATAAGTAATTTTTCTCCTTTACTAATGTGCACTAATGAGGCTGCAGTGATGGGCATTGATAGGCAACACTGATGGACACTGATAGGCGACACTGATGAGGAGGCACTGATAGGTGGCACTGATGGGCATTGACAGGCATCATTGATGGGCATTGACTGGCATCAGTGATGGGCATTGACTGGCATCAGTGATAGGCACTGAAAGGTAGTACTCATATATGGCATTGATAGGCGGCACTGATCGGCACTGATAGGCAGCAGTGATTGGAACTGTTAGGTGGCACTGACGGGCACTGATAGAGGACACTGACTGGCACTGATAGGTGGCACTGATTGACTGGTACTGATAGGCGTCACTGACTGGTACTGATAGGTGGCACTGACTGGCACTGATAGGTGGCACTGAAAGGCAGCTCTGATGGGCACTGATATGTGGCGTTGCTGTGCCCTGGTAGACACTGAAATGTGGCATTGATGTGCACTGATGGGCACTGACAGGTGGCTATGATAGGCACTGACAGCTGGCACTGATGGGGCTACACTGATCATCAGTGCCCTGGTGATGTTCCCTCTGAGCAATGCTGCTTACCGGCTCTCCTCTCCTCACAAGCTGTCAGTGTGAGGAGAGGACTGCCGATAACCGGCATTTCCTTGTTTAAAAGCAATCAGCTTTGATTGGACACAGCTGAGCACATGATAGAGCCGCTGTCATTGGCTCTTCACTGTGATTGGTGACCCGTGGTGTCCCGGGGACACAGCGCACCACTTATCGGCACATCCAACACAACAAAACACTTTTCTCCTGCGCTAGGAAAAGACTCAGTAGACCCAATAGGAATATTCTGGAATTTTCTGGAATATGCACTGCTTCCTGCCCTCAACAGACCGGGGTGGTCCAAATACACTGGATACAAATGGAGAAACAGAAAAAGGGCGCACTGACCTAGTGCATTATCGTTTAAAATATGTATTGAAGAAACAAAGTAAGTATCATACTCACAATAGAAATAAAAACACAGGCATGTCAGACTGAACAAGATGTATGATCCAACCAACATCTGAGTCCATAAGATGGAACCCTGGATGACCAACTGGGTAAGGCGTTTTGAGGACACAACCTCTTCCTCAGAGCCAACACTACATGAGTCTGCACTTCTCTTTATATAAGACTCTCCATTTGCAACACTTATCGGCACGCATGCGCAGTTAGAGTGGGAGGATGTCACGCGACGTCCTCCCAAAACGAGAGAGCCGACGCCCACCTGTCATTTTCTTATATGGCGGGCGGGAAGCGGTTAAAGTGGCTGTAAACCTCAGACATGAGAATTGCACAAAGCATATCCCTCTATATTGTGTACTTGTCTCAATCAAGAGCACTGAGAGGTTGATGTACTAAAGGCAAATAGACTGTGCACTTTGCAAAGTGAAGTTGCTCCAGAGCTTAGTAAATTAAGTGATGATTCTCTTTGCAAAGAATATCCAATCACGTGCAAGGAAAAAAAAACCACAGCATTTTTGCTGGCACCTGATTGGATGATGGAAGCCAGCAGAACTTCCCCTCATTTACTAAGCTCCTAAGCAACTGCTCTTGCTGAGTGCACAGTTTATTTGCCTTTAGTAAATCAACCCCCAAGTGTAATTTCTGTCTGCTGCTTTGTTCCTCTGCTATCTGCATGAGTAACTTCTGAAACGTTTTCCTGGCACCAAGAGAAAAATGGTGACAGGGGAGAGAACTCCAGCACACAACCTATGATTGACAGCCTCAGCTCTGTTCCTGTGCTCTCTGTGGAGGGGTGTGTGTCCTGTCCCTCCAATCAGCTCTCAGAACTCTCCTCACTGAGATTTGCAGATTGTAACTTCAGCTCCCTGCCCCATTTTCTGAAAGCTCATACAAGCTTTATAAAATATGGACTTTAATCAGATGTAGTGAAGAGAAGGCTGCAGATAAACAGGTACAACTTATGTAGGAGGATTGGTTTGATCCATGTGTATCACCTGAGGTTAGTCAATTCACTGGGTATACAGTATGTAAGGGTTTACATCCACTGGAAGTTTACTACCACTTTTATAGCCATTTCAAAAGTCAATTTTTATATTTCTAAGGCTGCAGCTTGCAATAAAATACAATGTAATACAATGTAACAACACCCAATTATGCAGCTCCATTGTCACCCTGTCACCTGGGATTACGAGGGAGACTACATGTGGCACACATTACACATGCATGGTCCCAGGGTCAGAACAAGGGGTGGGCAGGAGGGACAGCCACCAGGGAGCTGCCCCAACTGACACAAAGACGATAGAACATTTAGAACCGATAGAACCGACTGTCGCACATCTCACCCCAGCCATGTAGTAGACAGGTAAAAGCAGCCTCAGCTCAGTCCATCAAGGCCACGTCCCCAACGCGTTTTGTCCCAGCCTTGTATGTAATCATCATTCATGATTAAGCCTCGAGGCCTCAAGGGCAAAACTTTTTTTTCCTAGTTTTGGATGAAGTGGAGAGGGGTTAGAACCCCTGCCAGGTTTTTACTGCTGTCTGTGCCCTGTCAGGGAGATTCACCCTATTTATCCTGGTCACTGAGAGTGAAAGTGAAGTAAAATCCCAACTTTTGGGTTGTCACCAATACAGGAATCAGGTGAAAATCTTCCAATGGGGACACTCATTCTGGTAAAAAACAGAAATTTCACAATGGGGGATGTCTTCTCACTTTACATTTTGGCTCTGGGACAGGAAGTGAAGGGAAATCTCCCCAATGGAATACAATAAGGGATTTCCCCACTTTGAGGGATTTCCTCTCACTTTCTATTTGGCTATAGGACAGGAAGTGAAGGGAAATCTCCCCAATGGAACACAATAAGGGATTTCCCCACATTGTGGGATGTCCTCTCACTTTATGTTTTGGCTATGGGGCAGGAATTGCAGGGAAATCTCCCCAATGGAACACAAAATGGATTTCAAAAAAAAAAAAAACCTGACAAGTTCTACTTTAACAGATTTCTCCATCCACACAAAAAAGTGATGTCCTCTCACTTATAGTTTTGCCTATTTGACAGGACATGAAGGAAAATCTCCCTAATGTAACAATAAGGGATTTCCCCACATTGGGGGATGTCCTCTCACTTTATGTTTTGGCTCTGGAACAGGACTGTAACGATCGTGGCGTCAGACTCCTGACCTTCTCACTAAACTCGGGACTAGCCGATCTAAAACTGTGATGTCACGTGCGTAACAATGCCACACCCAGCTGCACCCTGCACAACGATTTTCCAGATAATGTATCACCAATCGATGTACCGGCAGCCTGAATGCGATTGTTACTGGGACAGGTTAATTACGCAGTTAACCCTTCACACTGCCACCACCTCCTTTTTGTACAGAGAAAGAGGAAACTCGGCAATACCAGCAATAACACTATGATGGTTGAAATAATCATCTGTATAGCACGGTCACCACAGACAGGTTATACAGAGGGTTAAACAAACACAGTAGCGCTCTCTTAGAGGCAGGAATTCGTAAATTGCATTAACGAGTTATAGAAACAGTTCAACACTTTCAGAAAGAAAGATTTATTACTAAAAGGTCAAACGGGTGCAATAAAAATATTTACAGAAAAAAGATGTAACCAATATATATATAAATATACAGAGAACAACAGCACAGTAAAGAGATAACAGAGAGAAATTAGAGGGTTAAAGTACTTGCCAAAGTCCTGGGTTAGCAGATCAAGTTTCAGAGCAACAGGGCACCGTCTCCCAAGGTGGTTCTGATGTTAAAAGGGAGAATTCTTCAACTCCCACTCTTAGGCCTGACAGCCTATTTTGTAGTCCCCCAGCAGGGGGTGTCTCTAAAGCCAAGGACCAATGCCTAATTTAGGGAGAGATGGTCTGGGCGGATACCTAAACTAGAGCCAAAATCTCTCATAGTTCATATTTTCGCTCATAACTTTTCCTATGCACAAGTGACATTCCACCCGTGGGTAGATTACTATGCAGACACATCTGAGGACCTGTTAGACATGAAACATGAAATACTCGAAGGCTTCTAGAGATATCATTTACTGCTTTCCTAGGTATCCCAGTCAGTGAGTGTGACCTATCAAACTGTTTGTCTTCTCGTGGCCAATATGACGATATACCTGGTTTTTATGTAAGTCTCTCATATTCCAAGATATGAGACATAGGGGAAAAATGGATTTTAAATGTGTTATCTAGTCTCTACTCCTCTGGAATGTGTTTGAACTCAGGGGAAGGCTTGGGTTATCTTTTTTACAAGGTGCCAGTTTACTCAGCTTCCCAGCCCACCCGGCACCCAGCTCAAAAATGTTTTCTAGCTCCCTGCTGTGCCCTGGCCAGCTTGTGACACTTCCAACACACACACACAACCAGATGTCAGGGTGACTCTCAGAAAGGGAGAGGGAGAATGAGGGGGAAAATGTTTGTACAAGATGGTTGACCCTTTGCCAAGATGGAGGTTGGAGCCAAAATGGTTGAACCGCGTTCATCTCTGGGTGTACGCTTGCTACAAGGACGTGAAGGGAAAACTCTCCAATGGAATACACTTTGAGGGATTTCCTCTCATTTCCTATTTGGCTATGGAAAAGGACATGCAGGGAAATCTCCCCAATGGAACACAATAAGGGATTTCCCCACAATGAGGGATGTCTTCTCACTTCATGGTTTGGGTATGGGACAGGAAGTGAAGGGAAATCTCCCCAATGGAAAAAAAAGAAATAAGTATGCAGCGCTAAAAAAATATAGAATCAGATAGATGAAAAAAATATATAGAATCAGATAGATCAGAAATTGCACAATATCATATTCCAGCAACTTAGTCCATATATAGTGGTACAGCAAAGTGATTATGTGCAAACGTTCATAAATCCGCAATAGAGGGATAACTGTGACTCTTGTGCTCTTGAAAGTATACAAACATTGCACTAACCAGATAGCGCATTAACTGCGCGTGGAGCAATTAAGACCTGCTCCTGGTGCTCTAGACTTGTAATACCATGAAGATGTCATCAGCGTGTAGGCCACTAGGTGTCATCAATCTAGGTGTACTCTTTAAACTTCCACCATGCCAGTCACTGGGGGGGAGGGAGAGGTCACACACCAATCCAGGTCATCAGGAACCTTCAAAAGTGGGCTCCCATGGAAATGATGAGCCCAGAGAAAGCTTCCAATAGTGCAGTAGGTCTTTAATTCACAAAATTCCAGTATATACAGATTAAAAAACAAACTTACATCCAGATCCGATATGGCCACCGGGTGTCAATCAGGATGGCCTTGCGGTATATGTACAATGGTCAGGGGCACCTCTCTAACGCGTTTCGTGTGCTTACACTTCCTCAGTTTGGTGTACCACTATATATGGACTAAGTTGCTGGAATATGATATTGTGCAATTTCTGATCTATCTGATTCTATATATTTTTTTCATCTAACTGATTCTATATTTTTTTAGCGCTGCATACTTATTTTATTTTATATTTCTTGTACTGGGTTTTAGAGGTTGCCTTTTATGCTAGCAGCTTTATATTATTGTTCCCAGCGCTCAGTTACCGCTTTTATATAGAAAAAAAAGAAACCTGACAAGTTCTACTTTAACAGATTTCTCCATCCACACAAACAAGGTGGATGGATGACCCCCTGCTGCAACATTTTATTCTGACAATTGCCACACTGATCAGTGGCTGCAGCTGCTGATCGATGGAGAATTTTCCAACATGTCCTTTCAACAGTTGGTTAAACAATCGACTTCTGTTGAGCAGAGGAGCCAACACACTAATCAAAATTCAGCCAGTCCCTGCTGGGCAGCTCAACATGACTTTGCCTCCTGAGTGAGCCCGGAGTTCTCCTTTAGGATCACATGTATACTTTGCATATCATTTTTGGCTAATTCTGGCTGACGGCTTTTAGCGGAGTTCTCTTTTAATCTCTGAAGTGATGACTCCATCGCAGCGCCCGTGTCTTTGTTCTCCCTGTCCTGCCCCATCTTGTAATTCTTGCATCACACTAATCTCCCCATACTCCCCTTGTCCCAGCTGTCACTTCTTTACATTGGCGGCACGAGAGAGTTGTCATGACAACCTGACACCGTGCTGTGAGCAGGACACAAGCAGATTGTTGGGTTTAGCTGCTAATGTTTTGTTTTCAGCACCATCAGAGGAAATCCATTACACCTCATTTATAGTTGATTTCTGCTGTGGTCTGTTCCATGGCGAGTGCGGAATGCAATCTATTCTACAGAGAGCAAATCCAACCTTCTTAGATAGAGGTTAGCTGCTGAAACGCTCTCATTGGGTTGGGCAGTAATAGGTGGGAGGGGCAAAACCCAAAAGCTGCCATTTTTTTCGGGCGGGGGGGGGGATTAGGTTGGGAAGAGCTAAATCTGAAGTTTAATCTGTTTATATTTTAGCTTCCCGGTTCCTCCCTTTTTTCTTGTAAATAAAGCCTTTCCATATTCATTACTAGAGATGAGCGAATTATTCAAAAATTCGATTTTTGCAAATTTATTTGCCGCGAATTTAACTTATTTAAAGGGTTTCTAGGCTTCAGAGAGCCTTTATATTAGTGCAGAACACTGTACCTTTAATTTAAATGCCCTTGGAGTCTGCTGGGGAAGAGAAATAATACTGTCAGTCAGTATGACATGCAGATGAGTGCCGTCGATCTTAGAATCACCGCACACTTCACTCATTTGGGCAGTCACGGGGCACGACGAAGAAGATGAAGAAGAAGAAGATGAAGAAGAAGAAGAAGATGAAGAAGAAGAAGAAGAAGAAGATGAAGAAGAAGATGAAGAAGAAGAAGATGAAGATGAAGATGAAGAAGAAGAAGAAGATGAAGAAGAAGAAGATGAAGAAGAAGAAGATGAAGAAGAAGATGATGAAGAAGATGATGAAGAAGAAGATGATGAAGAAGAAGATGATGAAGAAGAAGAAGATGATGAAGAAGAAGAAGATGATGAAGAAGAAGTAGAAGAAGAAGAAGATGAAGAAGAAGAAGAAGATGAAGAAGAAGAAGAAGAGGATGAGGAAGAAGAAGAGGATGAGGATGAAGAAGAAGAAGAAGATGAGGAAGAAGAAGAAGAAGAAGAAGATGAAGAAGAAGATGATGAAGAAGATGATGATGATGAAGAAGATGATGAAGAAGAAGAAGATGATGAAGAAGAAGAAGATGAAGAAGAAGAAGATGAAGAAGAAGAAGAAGAAGAAGATGAAGAAGAAGAAGAGGATGAGGAAGAAGAAGAGGATGAGGATGAAGAAGAAGAAGAAGATGAGGAAGAAGAAGAAGAAGAAGAAGATGAAGAAGAAGATGATGAAGAAGATGATGATGAAGAAGATGATGAAGAAGAAGATGATGAAGAAGAAGAAGATGAAGAAGATGAAGAAGAAGAAGAAGATGATGAAGAAGAAGATGAAGAAGAAGAAGAAGAAGAAGAAGAAGAAGAAGAGGATGAGGAAGAAGAAGAAGAGGATGAGGATGAAGAAGAAGAAGAAGATGAGGATGAAGAAGAAGAAGATGAAGAAGAAGATGATGAAGAAGATGATGATGAAGAAGATGATGAAGAAGAAGATGATGAAGAAGAAGATGATGAAGAAGAAGATGATGAAGCAGAAGAAGATGAAGAAGAAGATGATGAAGAAGAAGAAGATGAAGATGATGAAGAAGAAGAAGATGAGGATGAGGAAGAAGAAGAAGAGGATGAGGATGAAGAAGATGAGGATGAAGAAGAAGAAGAAGATGAGGATGAAGAAGAAGAAGATGAGGATGAAGAAGAAGAAGAAGAAGAAGATGAGGATGAAGAAGAAGAAGAAGAAGATGAGGATGATGAAGAAGAAGAAGAAGAAGAAGAAGAGAATGAGGATGAAGAAGAAGAAGAAGAGGAAGAGGATTAGGATGAAGAAGAAGAAGAAGAGGATGAGGATGAAGAAGAAGAAGAAGAGGATGAGGATGAGGATGAAGAAGAAGAAGAAGAAAAAGAAGAAGTAGGATGAAAATAAGAAGAATTCCAGTACAGCAAAAAGTGTATCTGCAGAGAGCTCCGCTATTTCTGACAGTTCTCTGACAGTTCCTTCACATTTACAGCGGTTGAAACATTGTATCTATTTGTTTCCGAATAAAAACATCTGTATCCTAAATGGAAACAAATAGATACAATGTTTCAACCGCTGTAAATGTAAAGGAACTGTCAGAGAACTGTCAGAAATAGCGGAGCTCTCTGCAGGGACACTTTTTGCCGGCTGTAGAAGGGATGAAAATCGGCCGATCGGGAAAAATTTGATTCGTGCATCCGAAGTTTGCTAATTTTCGGATTCGGTGCGAATCGAATTTTTCCTAATATTCGAAACGAATTCCACTTCGCCAAGTTCGATTCGCTCATCTCTATTCATTACATCCTTATTTTATGCAATTGCAAATTGCATATTCTTCTCTATGCAATGCAGGCAGATCGTGGCAGGTGGGAGAGGCCAGCAGGGTACTGTACATAGCTTCCTGAACACAAAAAGAACATTGGGGAACTGGAGAAATTACAGAGAAGGACAACCAAACTGATAAGAGGGATGGAGGAGCTCAGCTATGAGGACAGATTAGAGGAACTGAATTTATTCTCTCTTGAGAAGAGGAGATTAAGGGGGATATGATCTCCATGTATAATACATAAGGGGGATATGATCTCCATGTATAATACATAAGGGGGGATATGATCTCCATGTATAATACATAAGGGGGGATATGATCTCCATGTATAATACATAAGGGGGATATGATCTCCATGTATAATACATAAGGGGGATATGATCTCCATGTATAATACATAAGGGGGGATATGATCTCCATGTATAATACATAAGGGGGGATATGATCTCCATGTATAATACATAAGGGGGGATATGATCTCCATGTATAATACATAAGAGGGATATGATCTCCATGTATAATACATAAGGGGGATATGATCACCATGTATAATACATAAGGGGGGATATGATCTCCATGTATAATACATAAGGGGGGATATGATCTCCATGTATAATACATAAGGGGGGATGTGATCTCCATGTATAATACATAAGGGGGGATATGATCTCCATGTATAATACATAAGGGGGGATATGATCTCCATGTATAATACATAAGGGGGGATATGATCTCCATGTATACTACATAAGGGGGGATATGATCTCCATGTATAATACATAAGGGGGATATGATCACCATGTATAATACATAAGGGGGATATGATCTCCATGTATAATACATAAGAGGGGATATGATCTCCATGTATAATACATAAGGGGGATATGATCACCATGTATAATACATAAGGGGGGATATGATCTCCATGTATAATACATAAGGGGGATATGATCTCCATGTATAATACATAAGGGGGGATGTGATCTCCATGTATAATACATAAGGGGGGATATGATCTCCATGTATAATACATAAGGGGGGATATGATCTCCATGTATAATACATAAGGGGGGATGTGATCTCCATGTATAATACATAAGGGGGGATATGATCTCCATGTATAATACATAAGGGGGGATGTGATCTCCGTGTATAATACATAAGGGGGATATGATCACCACGTATAATACATAAGGGGGGATATGATCTCCATGTATAATACATAAGGGGGGGATATGATCTCCATGTATAATACATAAGGGGGGATATGATCTCCATGTATAATACATAAGGGGGGATATGATCTCCATGTATAATACATAAGGGGGATATGATCTCCATGTATAATACATAAGGGGGGATATGATCACCATGTATAATACATAAGGGGGATATGATCACCATATATAATACATAAGGGGGATATGATCTCCATGTATAATACATAAGGGGGGATATGATCTCCATGTATAATATATAAGGGGGGATATGATCACCATGTATAATACATAAGGGGGGATATGATCACCATGTACAATACATAAGGGGGGATATGATCTCCATGTATAATACATAAGGGGGGATATGATCACCATGTATAATACATAAGGGGGGATATGATCTCCATGTATAATACATAAGGGGGGATATGATCTCCATGTATAATATATAAGGGGGGATATGATCACCATGTATAATACATAAGGGGGGATATGATCACCATGTACAATACATAAGGGGGGATATGCTTTAAAAAAGGTTTCTTTCTTGGATACACAGAATATAACTGGATACTAACATTTATAGGTGTCAGGTGTTAGGCAGCACAGCGGCTAAATGGTTAGCACTTCCACCTGGCAGTACCAGGGTTGTTGATTTGAATCCCAGCCACGGCACCACCTGCCTGGAGTTTGCATGTTCTCCCTGTGCCTGTGTGGGTTTCCTCTGGGAACTCTGGTTTCCTCCCACACTCCAAAGACATGCTGGTAGGTTAATTGGCTCCTATCTAAATTGTCCCTAGTAGGGACCTTAGATTGTACGCCCCTTGAGGGTTAGGGACTGATGTGAATGTACAATATATATGTAATGCACTGTGTAAATTGACGGAACTATATAAGTACCTGAAATAAATAAATAAAATTTATAGGTAAAGTTGATCCAGGAAATATCTGATTGCCTCTGGGGGGATCAGGAAAGAATATTTTCCCCTGCAGGAGCAAATTGGATCATGCTTTGCTGGGGTATTTTTTTGCCTTCCTCTGGATCAACTCCGGGTGTAGGATTATAACTTTTTTTTTTTTTTAATGGCTGAACTGAGTGGACTTTTGTCTTTTTTCAGCCAAACTAACTTTTTTCAGCCAAAGATCACCACACCCTACCTCAGTACTCCTCTGAAGAGTAGGATGACTTGTGCAGTAATAGGTGGGAGGGGCATAAACCTAAAACCGAACTACTGCCATTTTGTTTTTATTGAGTTTGGATGAGCTAAAGCTGAAGTTTAATCTGTTTATATTTTAGCTTCCCTGGTTCCTCCCTTTTATGTATATAAAACCTTTCCATTTTCATTACATACCTTATTTTAGACCCAGTGATGTCTGCACTGGGTCTCTGTACTTTTCTATGCAATCCAGGCAGATCGTGGCTGGTGGTAGGGGCCGGCAGGATGCTGTACATAGCTTCCTGAACACATCACCACACCCCGCTTCAGTACTCCTCTGAAGAGTAGGGTGACCAGGCGTCCCGGTTTTAAGGGACAGTCCCCATTTTCATGAAGCTGTCTCTAGATAATAAGTGTCTATCATTTTGTCCACATTTGTAACAGAAAAGGTTATCCCCAGCAACATTTTTTTTTTGATACCTTCAAGGCATCTCTCCTAACTAGGCATTCATACTTTGGTGCCACTTATTTAAAATCCATTTATTTAGCTCTCGTTGTTAGGGCCAGTTCACACTCCATGCGTTTCAGTCGCTTTTTTTTCTGCATCCAAAACGCACAGAAAGTAGGATGGATGGTTGTCAATGTCATAGTTCCCATCAGCGCTTGCAGTTCCAGTGCGTTCTGGATGCAGAAAAGAAAGTAGAACAGGATGCTTTTTTTCTGCACAGAACTGTACTGGAACGCAGTAAAAATGCATTATTATGGTTATTATTATTTTATTATTATCATTGTTATTATTATTATTGTTGTTGTTGTTAATATTATAATATTACTATTATTATATTAGGGCAGCACAGTGGCTAAATGGTTAGCACTTCCACCTGGCAGTACTAGGGGCATTGGTTCAAATCCCAACCACTGCACCACCTACCTGGAGTTTGCATGCTCTCCCTGTGCCTGCGTGGGTTTCCTCCAGGTACTCCGGTTTCCTCCCACACTCCAAAGACATGCTGGTAGGTTAATTGGCTCCTGTCTAAATTGTCCCTAGTATGTGTATATATAAATGTGAGTTAGGGACCTTAGATTGTACGCCCCTTGAGGGTTAGGGACTGACGTGAATGTACAATATATATGTAAAGTGCTGCGTAAATTGATGGCGCTATATAAGTACCTGAAATAAATAAAATATTATTCTTATTATGGTTGTTAATAATAATAACCATAATAAGAATAATAATATTATTATTATTGTTGTTATTATTATATTCTTATTTCTATTATTATATTCTTATATTATTTTTATTATGGTTATTATTATTATATTATTTGTATTATTATTCTTATTATATTATTCTTATTATGGTTATTATTACGGTATTATTATTATTATTATTATTATTAGTATTATATTATTATTATATTATTCTTAATATGGTTATTATTTTTATATTATTCTTATTATTTTATTATTATCATTGTTATTATTATTGTTGTTAATATTATAATATTAGTATTATTATATTAGGGCAGCACAGTGGGTAAATGGTTAGCACTTCCACCTGGAAGTACTAGGGGCGTTGTTTCAAATCCCAACCACGGCACCACCTGCCTCCAAAGACATGCTGGAAGGTTAATTGGCTCCTGTCTAAATTGTCCCTAGTATGTGTATGTATGAATGTGAGTTAGGGACCTAAGGCTACGTTCACACTAGCCTTGTGTGCAGGCGGCAGAGAGGCGTTTGGGAAGCGTTTTTACCGCTTCCCAAACGCCTCTGCCAATTCTGCACATTACAGCACATGGTGCTGTTCTAACGGGAGCGTTTGCGTCGCGTCGCGTTGCGTCGCGGCAAAACGGACGCCTCTGGACGAGTCAGGAGGCTTTGAAGCCTCCTATTCTCGTCTATGGTGCCGCTCCGCAAACGCCCGGCCGGCGTTTGCGGTGCGGTTGCGACGCGGTTGCGGGGCGTTTGCGGAGCGGTAACACCACTTAAACTGCATTATAGGCGTTTGTGGGGCGTTATTAACGCTCGGCAAACGCCTAGCAACTGCCGCTAAACCGCGCATGCGGCGTTTGCCGAGCGTTAAAAAACGCTCCGCAAACGCCGGACCAACGCTTGCCAAACGCTATAGGGGCGTTTGGCAAGCGTTGGCAAAACAGCCTAGTGTGAACGAGCCCTTAGATTGTACACCCCTTGAGGGTTAGGGACTGATGTGAATGTACAATATATATGTAAACCGCTGCGTAAATTGATGGCGCTATATAAGTACCTGAAATAAATAAAATATTATTCTTATTATGGTTGTTAATAATAATAACCATAATAAGAATAATAATATTATTGTTGTTGTTATTATTATATTCTTATTCCTATTATTATATTCTTATATTATTTTTATTATGGTTATTATTATTATATTATTATTATTATTCTTATTATATTATTCTTATGGTTATTATTACGGTATTATTATTATTATTGTTATTAGTATTATATTATTATTATATTATTCTTAATAAGGTTATTATTATTATATTATTATTATTATATTATTATTATTATTATTATTATGGTTATTATGATTATATTCTTATTATATTATTCTTATTATGGTTATTATATTATTATTATAGTTATTATTCTTATTATGGTTATTATTATTATATTATTATTGTTATTATTATTCTTAAATTCCTATTATGGTTATTATTATTATATTATTCTTATTATTATTATTGTTGCTGTTGTTATTATTATTGTTGTTATTATTATATTCTTCTTATTATTATTATATTCTTCTCTTTATTATCATTATGAATATATTATTGTTGCTACAGCTATCATCTCCCCCCCAGCCCAGCTCCTTAGCAGTGCACTGACTATGCTGCCAGCCCCCCTGCTGCCTGTGTTTGATTTCGATATCTTTTATGGGCAGATCAGTGACATGGATTGTGCCAGTTGACACTGTAAGCGGCTCCAGAGAGAGATCTGGCCAGGGGTCCCATGAACATTTTGCTGAGCTCCAATTTGCGCAGCAGCAGATGAGTCTCGGCGTTCCTGCTAAGGCTTGCCTTTCCTGTTCACTTGACTCAGGAAGCAAAACACTGCAGCATGCAAAAGCGAAAGCAGATCCAGGAAGGGCTGAACAAGGCAGGGATGAGGAGGCCGGAGCCTGGTAAATCCTCATTGTTCACACTCAGGCAGGGAGAGGGATCAGCTGTGCAGCCCAGACAGCAGTAGCAGAACAAGTAAGGTGAGGCTAGTACAAAGGGTGTAGTACGAAGGGCGTGCATGCGTGCGATTGCTGATCCCTCACTCCTCTCATATTGCAGGAAGAGAATCTACAAAGAGGAAGCTGCAAACTACAGGTGCTGTAGCCAAAGTAGGCCAAGAAGAATCCGTGTCAAAGTGTTGGACCTCCGACAAACTTGACAGCATTGTCCAAGCTGACTGCATCTGATTTACATCTGTCCAAGGCAACAAGAAAAGTTTTCCATGGCCGATGCAGGAGAGGCATCCCAGCTACCCTTCGATGGCAAGTGTGACGCCTGTGAACCCGATGAAGCCAAGGAGGCCGTGGTCGTTTGCGAACAGTGTGCGTTTTCCTACTGTGACACCCATGCAGAAGAACACAAAAAGCAATACGCCGGCCACAGGCTTACAGACATCGCGGAGCTCTTCGCTTTGGAAGAAATGACCCCGGTCGGTGATCCAGAGACAGACAAGAAGAAGAAGCAGGCGTCAGACAGGAAGAACTGCCCCTTGCACAAGCAGGAGCTGAGCCTCTACTGCAAAGAGGACTCCAAAATCATCTGCGTCTTGTGCGCCGTGGCTGGGGACCACCGCCAACACCAGCTGATCACGCTCAACGAGGCCTATCAGGAGATGAAGGTACATGGCTGAGCGAGAACATCAGGGAGCCACCATAGTGTGATGTAATACATAGCAGGCAGGTCATTCAATGGCAGGGCAAAGAGTGATGATGGTGTCACCCATAGCAACTAATCCAAATTTAGTTCACTTAAAGTATACCTAGGAAGTCTTCCGAGAATGCTAGTGTTTTGGCTTTTAGGAGTCGACACTTTTTGAGCCACAGGCCTGGAACAAGCATGCTGTAAAAAGTGTCAGAAAAAAACCTCTAAAAGCATTGAGGCCGTTAACATGACAGCCAGGCAGCTAGCATTCTCAAAAGATGAAGTTAGCAATGGCAGCATATTAACCCATGACAGGTGCACTTTAAAGGTGTCCCGGAATTTGCAAGAGATGCAACAGAGTTGGCTATCACTTGCAGTGTTCTGGTTAGGCAATGGGACAATTCAAAACAACTGTGGGCATTTCTAGCTGGTCGCTTATCACATGCAGATCATTTTGGATATTTAAAAAAAATCCTCTTGTGACCAAACACTGGCTGGTTCCTTTCCTGTGGAGATAATGGAACAGACCATAGAAAATGCCAGGGAACAGGAATGCAGCAGGTTCTCCTGACCTGGTGATCCAAGCGAGGATAGGTAGAAAAAAATGTTCCTTACCTTGGTGATCAGTGGGAAGAATTGCATCCCCCCCCCCATATTTGTGATCAGTGGGAAGAATGCTCCTTACATTGGTGGTCAGTGGAAAGAATGCCCCCTTTATATTGGTGGTCAGTGGAAAGAATGCCCCCTTTACATTGGTGGTCAGTGGAAAGAATGCCCCCTTTACAATGGTGGTCAGTGGAAAGAATGCCCCCTTTACAATGGTGGTCAGTGGAAAGAATGCCCCCTTTACAATGGTGGTCAGTGGAAAGAATGCCCCCTTTACAATGGTGGTCAGTGGGAAGAATGCCCCCTTTACAATGGTGGTCAGTGGGAAGAATGCCCCCTTTACAATGGTGGTCAGTGGGAAGAATGCCCCCTTTACAATGGTGGTCAGTGGGAAGAATGCCCCCTTTACAATGGTGGTCAGTGGGAAGAATGCCCCCTTTACAATGGTGGTCAGTGGGAAGAATGCCCCCTTTACAATGGTGGTCAGTGGAAAGAATGCCCCCTTTACATTGGTGGTCAGTGGAAAGAATGCCCCCTTACGTTGGTGATCAGTGCAAATGATGCCCCCCTTACCTTGGTGATCAATGGAAAGAATGCTCTTCTTATAGTGGTGGTCATTGGGAAGAATGCTCCTCTTATATTGAGGTGTCATGTTGCTTGCTCTGCCAAGTGGAATTGGACACACAACTGAGCAGGAACCATCAGATGGGAGACCAGTCAACCACAGCTTATGGAACCCATAGCAACTGCCTGTGGAACCCTGGTTGAGTGTGGCTTCTGTAGATACTTTCTGTAGAGAAGGTGAGTATCTAGGATCAATCCAAACTAAAATGTTATTTTGGTTTTGGGAGCACTGGTGGTAAAGGTCTT